>NW_008751955.1:40150-75816 GCF_000715545.1 Opisthorchis viverrini
TGGAAGTACCCGTTACACAACCGAAAACACGCTTTCTAACTGCCTCGTTACGGATTCGCTGACACCAACCCACACGAGCTATGGTTCTGTCGAACACCTGAAGACGTCTCAGGTCCGCTGCTCGAATAGGCCAAGTCTCACAGCCATACAACAAGACAGCCCGTACTGTAGCTTGATACACACGTCCCTTCGTAAACAGTCTAGCACGTGTTGACGAAAAATAGACTACCGGTTTCTCCATCTTTTGGCCCGTTAGCCACATAATGAATTCGTGTTATAACTCACCTGTAGAGCGAAAATTGCGAGGTTTCGGGTGTGATCTCCGCCACAGGCGTCGTTTTCATACTGTAGCCCACGAACTTGCAATGAGGTCGCCTCTTTTCTCTTCTTTGTTGTTTTTGGGCAGAACAAGATATAACCTCACCACAGCATCTAAACTAGGGAGCAACATTCGTAGGTGTTCAGCTTCTTATGGCTGAGAAGCATTAAACTGCCTGGCGGCAAAACGCCCCCCGCAAATGTGACTCGATCGACCCAAGTTAGTGGGCACTAATGTAACGTCGGTCGATTGGACGGTTGTAATCTGATCGCTTCCATTAGTCAAATGTCAGGATATCGAAGTACTGGTAACTCGGGTGCGTTTACTGGTGTTTGGTCAGATGGCCCTTGATATTTTCACCGAGTTTGGCTAGCTTGCAAACGTTTCGTCTTCATTCGAGGAGGCATCGTCAGTGTGCAGTTGCTGGGCACTTCTTCCTCTTTGTGTTTATGTGACTTTCAAAGAGTAGCTAATATCCTCTCACGTGTTTGGCTGATTAGCATATACCCTTCGTGTGATCTTACCGGTCCGTTCGCGATTTACCTTGCGTCGTGGTCTGCATATCTCGCATTCCATTAGTTTGTTGAGTGGTTCTTTTGGGAGGATTTAGGTCCGTTTTAGGACGGCCCCATCTCGGTTCGTGTTGTCTTTATCCCTTGAATTTGGCTGGTCGCTATGGCGATGCAGGGCAAATCGCGAGCGGGGCAACAAGATTACAAGAAGGGTATATACCAGTTAGTTAGTCACATGAGGAGATATTAGATACTCGTAGGAAAGTGTATAAGCATAGACAGGAGGTAGTACCCACTCAACCGCGCACTGACGATGTCTTCTGGACTGGGGAGGAAACATTTGCAAGCTAATTACCAAACTCGACGAACAGATCAACGTTCGTCTGATCAACCACCAGGAAATCTGCTGGTTCATCTCAATAGGGAATAAGGTTTGCAGACACACCACATGGAAACGTAGCCCCATATAACTTGTTATCTAATCAGATCCTGTGGTTTACGGTAAAACGGAGGTCCCTAAAAAGCATCGTCACTAACATCAGTGTTGGCACTGATGCTTCACTGCTATCCAACCCGGAAGTTTACTTGAGTATATTTAGAGCTTTAAGGTGGAAAGAAGAGAAAAGGGAAGCAGGAACCTAATGCTGACTCATCGCAAGCATTCTGAAGTGCGTGCACCTCACAGCATACAACTGGACTTAGCACGAACGCCACTGACATCGGCTAGCGCAAGCGGGACTCGCCAATGGTCTCCGTGGCGGTTTTGCTGTAGTTATTGGACACAACAACAGAATTTAATAAGATTTCGGTTGTCTTCCGTCCTCACGTTCTCTTCGTGCTCTGTTGCAACTGCGGCGATTCGTTCACACCAAAATGGTGGAGCGGGCACGTGATGGAATCAGAGTGTCGTCAGCAAGTTTGATAGGAATCAAGGATTACATGATTTCCTGTACTTATGTACCTCATCCCTCTCTTTCAGATTGAATACGAAGCTAGAAAGCGTGCAGAAGGAAAGAACTTGCGGCGTGAAAAAGATGATGTGATGCAAGACCTATTCAAAGCTTTCGAACGACATCAGTACTACACAATCCGTGACTTAATCCTGTTGACCAAGCAGCCAGTGGTGAGTTACACACAGTTTCCTTGTTCGTTGCGGTTGTCGCAATCTCGTTCCCATCGTCCTATCGTATTAAGAAATACCGGCCGAATCAATGAGATATATTGTTCATGCCGAACCAAGCGTTGAGAGACGAACCGTAAACAAGCGTGAAAAAACTGAGAATTTTGATTCAACCAAAAGAAAACAGGGTTTTGGCCGTTCAAGAAGACTCATTCCAAAACGGATTCGACATCCCGCATAGTGTTCCTCGAACGACCATTGTGTTACATTCTTGTGTTGCAAATTTACGCCTTCAGTCACTTCACCATCGGTCTTATTGTATAGCGCTTTCACCTAGTTGATTGTTCATTCCGAGACTGGGTCCTTCCATATTCGTCGTGGAGAACAGATCTGGAACACTAGTTGGATTTTAGTATACGCGAACCTCCACCTACATAAGCATAGCACGGACTGGAAAAGTCACTAAGCCACTTGGCTGTGGGCAAGTGCGTGATCCAAATCCATAGAAATTTTCAAGTGATCAATAACCGGGGTTCGGTTCTTTGTTGCGAAACGGTTTTCACTACAAAAAACAGTGTGACTAGCATACTGTCGCATCAGCGGTGGCCCCGTTCAATCCCGACGGTCACTTGGTGTGTTCCCGTATGTCTGCTTCACGCTCACGTTGACGATGGACACTTTGTTTTTTGCCTATCGCAGCATAGCGCATACGGCGCCATTAAACTTATCTTTGGGGATTTAGCGCTACAGGCACTTATACTCCAAGAAAACAGTAGACAGGCACTGAAAGGTCCCCCCGACATCTTCCCAGGCGTTGCAAAACGAACCACATAGAGGCATTCCCTCAAGTGGAGATGCCTCCACTCAGTGATTTGACACAATACCGATCCCGGTACACATAATCGAGGTGTTCTCTGTCACCAATGGTTTTATTTGCTATGATTTTCTTCTAGAAAAGGTTCTCTCGGCTTCATGGATATCCCCAACAAGCATGAGGGTCGGAAAGTTATCGAGTTCCTTTGGATTACACGAAGACGAGAGAAAGCGATCAGTTGCCCGGTACAATCGTAGTACCTACATTCTGGATTTCTGTTTATGGTACACATTACTCTGTGGATCCCTTTCCATACGTGATCAGAATTCGAATGGATTTCCGCGCTTGGAAAATTAGCTTGTACTGCGTCGAATGCGATGGCTCATGCTTCAACCACTGTTCATTCAGTATCCCCGTTCCATTTTCATCGTCACAGTATCTTTTCACTTCTCAATTTTTCGCAAATGTTTCCTGCATTCTGTTCCAGACTTACCTCACCGAGATACTGAAGGAGATCGCTATTTTCAATCCTCGTGCCCCGCACAAAAATATGTGGGAACTCAAACCAGAGTATAGGCACTATGCGCCATCAGAGTCCTCGAAAGTTGAAGAGAAGAGCTGAGATAGTTTCATCTTTTGTAACTTCATTGAATGTAATAAATAATCGTTTTCTACTTGTTAAATACTCTTCTGAACCTCACCGCACATTTCTTAAACGGTTTGATGATCACAGCAATCCTGTGAGTCTCACGTTTGGTACTTGTCAGATATCCGCCATAATCAAGTCTCAGTTGTTAGTGAAACTTGGTCGAGCCGTGAAGTTTTGCCTCAGCGTTTCTGGAACATAAGGCAGTCTTTATGCAACGCATTCAGTCGAAGAATGCAATAAACGAGTGGTTCGATTGAATCGCTCGTGGAAAATCGGGGACTACGCCTACCTGATGAGCCCCGAGAAGGACAAGGTTGGTAGTGGGTTGTCGAAGTTTCCAGTAACCTTATGAGTAGTATGTTTTGCCAAACAAACATGTATACAGGTTGTCAGGACGGGAGTCTAAAGCCAATAGGGGGACGCTATCATGTTGCTCAAACCCACGTCATCGAAACGTTAGTCCACAGTCTCAACCAGACACAAGATTGGTTCAACCGTGTCCAGCATCTGATACACGCCTTTGGGAGATTGCAGACTGCACGCCTGATGTGATTGATTTTGCATTGTAACGCCTTGATAGGTCACTGTTTTCTGACGAGAGTAACGCTAATCACAGATTCACGAGGCAATTGCATCTTATTTATCAGAATTAAGAGCAGTTGGCATCCAGAGCAGATTCGTCGGTCGACGATCGTTTCACTACTAGAACTCGTGAATATCGAAAAAAACGTACAGGCCGCTGACGTCCATGCAAACCAGAAGGAATAAGATCACTGGGTGGAGATAGGGATCTGTTGAGAGCCAACCCAAGCGATGAGCCTGAGTGAGAACAGGTGTTGCATCATGTGAATTGGAATTCGATGAAAAGAAAGCGAAACAACCATGTCGGGAATTGACCTGTATTTTCATGACTGTGATTAACTATAGTGCACACCCTAGAACAATCCAATGAAATCCACATTCAGTTTCTGCCGTTCGCTCCATGTCAAATTCGACCGAGTTGCCTTGAACTTAATGATATTTGTGGGCATACTCGTTGATCTAATTGTCTGTCTAATTATTCAAACCGACCATTCAGCATTTTGTCTGATCAATCTGTCTAATCAATCGAGCATGATATGATGAATATCGCACCATTAGAGTGCATTCGACTGGATACTATCTCGAGGTATTTCGTCCCTATCAGGATTCATCCAATAGACATAAACGGATCAAAATGTGACAGTTGGAGCCGTTTGCCTTCCATCATTCTAAGGTGTGATGGTAATATCACCTAGGTCAGTGGCGTCATTGACCAACGTTGGTAACACTTACAAACGAAAAACCTTGCTATCAGCGAATTCCGACATCCACCATGTATGGGTGAACCTTGAACCTGAGTGCACTGCGTTCGTGTGGACACGACCACAAATAGCTTACTGGATTCGAGAAATACACTCATTTGCAAATCAGTTTGGTTTTCACGAGAGACTCAACTGAATCTATCGTTTATGATATTCCACAACTGAAAGTGCTGCACACAGGCCGCCTCCTGTTTCAGTTGGCACGATATTCGAGATATCGCAGTATATTTCCATTGAAGAAACTACTCACAAGGTTGTCGAAGAGTTTTCAACAACCTTGTGAATAGTTTCCTTTATGGAGAGCTCACTGGATTGTTACAGTGCTACCCCTGATATCCAGAACTAATACTCAAATCGTTCATATTAGACTCTATTGGGTTGTGGCCACGCCGAAATTGAGTTGAGTTTTTGTGACGTCCTGGGCATATTCAAAACCGAGAGTAGAAACTTCCAACGGTGCACCGTGACATTTTTCGTGTCCTGATAGGCCGACTTCGAGATCACTCATAAAACGAAGCAAAATCAAGGAAAAATATGTTAGGTGAATACAGTTTACTTTCAGTTTAACGTCGCTCATCTGGTGGGCTTATAATGAATGATTCTGAGGCGTAATAGAACACGTAGTTGAATTTCGTACAATAAAAAAACAAGTCACTGAACTAGCGTAGTAGGGCTGTTTGAAAACTAGTCCTTGTAGAACTTCGATCAACCACACCATACTACTTACTAGGAGCAATACTTCGAATCGAACTGAACCAGACGTCTGTGTGAACAGTCAGTCGAAGAAAAAGAATGAGGTGTCGATTCAAGTCTCCTCTGTGGATACCTCGTTCGTACCAGCTGGACAAGCAGTTTTTAACCAGGGTCTTCTCGCCGTGTTCCACAAAACGGAGGGAGTGCATTATTCCCTCCGAACAAGGGTGATTCAGGGCGAGGTCTATCTGTAAGGGAGTCTCTCGAGGAAGCACTGGATAATAACAACTGCTGCAATTAATAAAGCAGTATTGCGACCCACATTGCAAAAAAACGGTAATGGGGAAGTTGAGACTACACCTTTAGGAGGCTGCCAACTGGACTCACTCCCTAATACCGTCGGAGAGTCATTCAACATTACGGCCAAAGAAACACTTAACTCCGAGGAAATCTTCCTTTAGGCGGTGAGATGATGAAACGTGTTGTTGTGTATGTATTCGGTGGCACAAAGTCTAAGGTTTTGCCTCTTCATTGCAAAACGTGGAGCACTTTCTATTCAAGGACCGTTATTTAGATTTGAAAATCGTTAGAGCCAAATTTCATTTGGTTGTATTTGGATAGTACAAGCCTCCCCCGAAGAGTCCGCCTTCAGTCGGTCCCCCAGATGTGATCCTTGGGAGGTGAAGTACGACTTCGTTATCTTGAAGAGACAAACCTCCAAAAAGATTTCAGCTGTAGCACCCTTTCAGTGCCTAACTACCATGTCATCAGAAGGAGGTACGATGGCTGGGATACTGCCAGGTTGCCCAAGCCTAGACAGGAGAAGTCGAGAGACAGAGGTCTGGTTCGAACCACGAACCTTTCGACCAGTAGATTCGCGCTCCAGCCACTCAGCTATCTTGCAAGAAAGTAAAGGATTTTTTTTCGTTAGAAAGGCCGACTGCATGACTCATCAACGGTCTTCGACATTTAACCTCTTTTAATAGAAGCCTAGCTGTTAGTACTCACAAAGGACAAACCACAAGAGTGGCCCTTACGGGGGATAGAAATCGCTGTAGTCGCGTGGCGTACGAAAGTAAGGCTAAAGGATCATGGCTGTTATGTCATTGTTCAGATATCTATTTGGTGTAAAGACGCGTCAAGGCCGGCGCACGAATTCTGCACTTTGTTCTTTGCTGGGAGGAGCTTTCGCGTCACGGGACGTTCGGAGTGACTTTTGTTGGGGTTCAAGGACTGCAGATCTCCAGGGATCAGGGTATGGTGGCCCCAATCGAATACAGCTTTCCCAAGAGACTGCTGTAATTTTTGGCTGAGTGCAACTGACAGAAAGTCGGACAGTCTGTAACTTGGCAATGAAGCATTAGGACACCAACCAATACACTCAGTCGGGTTGACAATTTCCGCCCTTTGGATTGAGACCTCGGGAGTGAATTCATCAATAGAGGAAACTGTTGGTAGCTCAGGTATCGTAGATGGTGGTCGTTGGCTTGTTCGCTGAGCTGGGCAATTTGATTGCAAACGTTTCATCACCAATCGAGGTGACATCATCAGTGCGTTATTGTGGAGCGTAGTAGTGAAGCCAACGACCACCATGAATTCATCAATGATTAATGCCACTGGCAGACATGGCTCAGTCACACACTTGGTGACTACACCACTATACAAAAGCTATCGCCTTCAATGTGCGCCCGTCCAGTTTTCCATTTTTTCAGACGACTAAAATGATGCAAAAGAGACTAACTGACTATGCCAGCTTACAAAGCTGATAAACTCAGTTGAGTTTTTTGCGACAACCCACTGAAAGCGTTCGTACTCACCTTCGTTTAACTGGGACCAACTGAGAAACGTTATTGTTCCGTTAAACTTACTGAGACTTCAGCTATACACGCAGTCATCAAAACAGTGAACAGAAGGCCTAAAGTCAGTTGGTGCGCGACTTTCCAACCAGTGAACATGTTTCAGGCATGCGCAGATTTCGCACCCACTTTACAATCCTCCTTGTGTTTACATGTGGCGTCAAGGTACGCCACAAATAATGAACCGCGAGTGGAGGACAAGGCTGAAGGAACAACAGATGAGGAGGGACCGTTATTGATAGACCCGGATTGTGAATCCCTTACTACAACCGCATATGGCGCGTATCCCAATTGAGGCGCAATAACTAAGCTGTTAGGGGATATTTTTGTGGAGGTTATTGTGTCCGAATGGGGACTCAGTGATTAGAGCACGAATTCACTGACCTGAAGGTTCGTGATCCGAACTTAGCCTTCGCATCTCAACTTCTCCTGGCTCCGCTTGGGCGGCCCGGCAATAGCCCAGCCCTCGTGCTTCCTTCGAGCAGATAGACACAGCTGAACGATTCGTTATGCCGGAATGACTCCGCCCTCAACAATAATCAGCTTTTTCTACAGCACGGTAAAACTGCACATCGCATCGCTGTCAGCAAGGCTAACCACAAGACAAACAGTGAGTCACAGTAAAAACACATGGGCTGCTCGTACAGCCGATCAGAACGGGTAAATATTTATTCAGCGGCATGATCACGTGTCTATCAGATGAGGGGTACAGTAAATCGGGTTATCACAGCTCTTATCAAACAAACAAAATGAACTCAGATAAAAGCAGTAAAATCAAATCGAACCCAGGGTGTGCGAAGCAATAGTAGTAGTTGTAATAGTGATAACGGGAAAACACGGACACTAGCAGGCCTTCATCGATAAACCCGTATTGTCACGTGGCAAGAACGGAGCCTAAAGAAAAAAATCAAAAATGCAGTTGGATGGGTGGGGGACGCTTGGACGGAATAGATGCTGGTGTCGTGGGCTTGTCCAAACAAGGAGGCCATGAGAGTCAAAGAAGAGCATGGCAACGTCTGACACAGAAGCCTAGCGGGAGTGGACTCCAAACATTCAACGCCGTCCAAGGCGGACTGATGTGGCGAACGGCGCACGTGTGCTTGGGCTACCAGATCCACCCACAATCGTGTCCAGGTGATTGGTACTCATCAACACTGGACGGGCTGGTGGTACGGTAGAATGGCTTTGCACACTGCCAGAAACTGTTGTAGTGGAAGTCTGGTCCAAATCCGGTTCATCTTGTTCAGATACAATCGAAGGCAGTACGTTGACAGGATTCCCCACAAACGGGGCGGTGGCACTGCCTGACCCGCAATTGGCTTTTCTCATTGCAATATCTCTGAGCTCCGCATCACTCAGACCTCGGATATCGACCGAGAGTAGTGAAAGCATTTCTTCGTGTATTCGCGATTCAGGAAACTCGACCTACAAGAACAAAAAAGATAATTAGGATGAGAGAATATTCAGATGTGAACCAAGGTCGCTAATCAACTAGTGGATAATTGGGTAATTCTTCGCGTGCCAGCACGACATTAATAGGGGAAACAGTACGGTGTTGAATATACTGCGCTCTCAGGAAGCATTTTGCAGAAAAACCTTGGCGAGTGGTCAGGTAACGACCAGAGCTACAGCCATACACTGGAGAGTCAGCAAGAGCTGACTGATATCCTAACCATCAGGTCGATTCAGCTGTTTGAGCGGAACAAAATCAAGCGTGGTTGTCCCACTCTAGAGAGACCAAAGGTGGCCTTTCCAATGATCAGACCTCTTAAGCGTGGGACGACCGCATATTTTACGGATAGCTTTATGGAAGAGTAGGAGGCTGATTGTTGATCGTCTTCACGAGCGCTTCGCACTCATGATAACAAGAGCTCCAGCCTTTCGCGCACTCTCAGTCTCTTCGAACTTCATCGTCATTTAATGGCTATCAGTCAGAGAAGATTCCACATGTCGCTCACTTTACCAGAAGCCGTTCCCTTCCACCTCAGTTAGTGAACAGGTTCCACAGACTTGTAAGTTCCCAGAAAAAGAAAAGTGCTTCATTGATTCGCAAGGTGTAAAACGACAGGTATTGTGGAAAGTCTAGCAGTACTCGGTTAGGCACAGCAGTTGCAGTTAGCCAACTTGATTAGGGTGCGTACAGCGGCTCGGATTAAAACAGTAGATTGCAACATATGTGAGGCCACTGCGCTGATGCAGTGGTCGGGAAGTTTCAATCATCCCATTGCTCTTCCATCTTTGTTGTATGCTTGCATTGGCTTGAAAAAGTTCAACAGCCTAATGCAGGGACTGGAGAGACAAACCGACACTGGTAAGCACCCTGTTAGATAAACCTGCCGACTCTTCAGGATGGAAGTGCAGCATGTGGCCACGTGTCTCATTAAATAAGGCCAGGTTGGTACTCGCGCTAACGACTGTTACCTAGTCCAAGCTGACAGTATACTAGCTATCACACAAGCATTAGGAAGACGGACAAATTACTGTTTCGATGTTTCGGACCAGTAAAATTTTACATCCTCCTCCATTCCCCCCAAGTGGTAATCTCCTCCGCTGCACGACAATGAAAAGCGCGAGTCTGCATTGCTAGATCATGCAGATGGGACAAGTGTCACGTGCGGGCTACGGACCATTATTCGCATTTTCGGATCATATCTTAAGATCATGCAGATTGGACAAGTGTCACGTGCGGGCTACGGACCAAACGAAGGCATGCATTGATTGGTCAGAATGTCATCCAATCAGGATCGAGCGTTTATAGTTCGGCGCTTCTTGCCCCGTCACGAAGATTATTGCGTGACCTTGTGGAAGATTCCTTGACAAACTTATAAATACGGTTGTAATGATTTCCCTCTGTCTTCATGAAGGGCTGCCTCAAGCTACCGTATCTTTTGATAAACCACAGTGGGTGGAGGAAGAGGTCAGGAGATGACACAGGCGTCGCACGACCGTCTGCAGAACACAGCAATAACTTCGCTGCAAAGTACTGACATCGAATAATGCCTGTTACTCAGCGTTAACATACACATGTTTGAGGCCCACCTTGGGATGGTATGGCATGTCTCTTTTCAGTGAGGTCAAGGAAAGAGTTATACAGGGGATTTCCGCCTCGTAATGTAAAGCGCATGCATTTATGGAACTTATAAGTACAAATTGACCTCCCTCTGTAGCTCTTCAATCACCTCAGTCATGTGCACGGAAAAATCACATGACCGGAAGAGCCCAGGCTGATCTTGAACCGTAATAATAATAATGATAATAATAGTAATAACAGTAACAATCGTAATAATCAATAATGACAGCCTTTCGGATTTGCAACAGAAAACCGGACAGCAACCATCCCAGTTTGTGGACGATAGGAATCATGCTCACCTTGATCAAACGTTTCTCTGATGAGTAATGGATTGCGATACAATCAATGCTTTTCAACCGATGTCCCCGATAATAGTAACTCCATTCGCAAATTTCATTCTGCTCGCTCTTGTCGCGTACATCTTTGACGAACAGCACCTTGTCAGGGAACATCAAGGCGTATTTCTCCAGACACTCGATATTACGCAACAGATTGTCGTGTGAGTTACTGAATGAAACAGAAAAAAAAGCAACCAAGTCTTTCTCTGAGTAGGTCGTCACAAGAGGGGACACCGGAATAAGTGTTCATATTGGTGTGAGCATGCATGAGACTAAACGACCATTCACATTGCTCTTCGGTATTAGTTGTCAACATTGAAAGTGCGAACTGATCGAGTTGTGAAACGGGAGTGACAAATCAAAATCCTACGCCAAGCTGTGTTGCATATCAAGAAGGAGGCTATCTCTATGATCGCACGCACATCCGCACAACAGCAATAATGTTGTTCAGCCTTCCGGCGCCTAGCTGCCACACCGCGTCACCTGAAGGAAGCACGAGAGTTGGGATGCCGGGCTTGAACCGCGAACCTCCTGGTCAGTGGTCCCGCACCTTAACCGCTGAGTCATCTCGATTCTGTGCATGCACATACAAAGTGAAGGCTGATCACTACCCGGAATATATTTGGTACGTAGAAAGTCATGCAAGAGAGTTTTCAGGATCGGAAATTGAACTCGTTCGTTCAGCTGTAGCACCCTTTCGGTGCCTAGTTGCCAGGCCACACGGAGGCACGAGGACTGAGATACTGCCAGGTTGCCCAAGCCTAGACAGGGGAAGTCGAGTGGCAGAGGTTGGGTTCGAACCACAGACCTTCCGGTCAGTAAGTTCGCGCTCTAACCACTTGGTCCATCTCGCCCCGGAAATTGAACTAACCGAGAACTAATCTGGGAAAGGATCAGTGATCTCTGGGAATGACACCTCTGTGCGGCTCCTGATTCAGCTGGAAGTTTATAGTACGATTTGGGAGAAAGAGTAGCAACCTNATGAAGACCAGTTCCTGACAGATAAGTAACTATCCTTTCTAGAGAGACTTTGAGTACCCTTGGTCTACCTGATTAGGGAGTTCCTCCACTTCAATCCCAATAAGATGAATACGATGTCTCCAAATGAGCCATAGAATCTACCGTGATACTATTAAACAACGAACCCCAAAAATACATATATATTACAAATGATTCCACGGGTGTTTCATTAAACCGTAGCCAATTTGTTAACTGCTGGAGGCTTGTTAGGGTACAACTGGGTGTCCACAATGTCTTGGGATCGAGGACTGCCTTAATCCGAAACAACTAGTCAGTGGTAAACGAAATACTAAAACTGTTTCAAGCGAGTTTAAAATAATCCAAGTTCGGTAGAGTGATTAAAACAGATATGCTAAGAGCTTCTGCTACCCGGCTGGACAGGACGAAAGTGATGGTGCAGAGAATGGTGGATCCATGGAACCTGATGTACCAGATCGAAACAGTTCAGCTGCAGCATGCTTTCGGTGCCTAGCTGCCATGCCACTCGAAGGAGGCTGCGATACTGCCAGGTTTCCCAAGCCTAGACAGGGGAAGTCGAGAGGCAGAGGCTGGAATCGAACCACGCTCAAGCCACTCAGCCATCTCTCATGTAAAAGGTAAGAACTGAAGGAGTACACTACCACAAACACGTTATCGATCCATTCTAAAGTTCGAGACGCGCTGTTCCAGCTGCTTGAAGAGCAGAGACCAAACCCGCGTGCTTGAAATGGAAAACCCTTAGATTCTTTCACGTTTTCAACATCTGTAGCCTCTTATATCGGGTTGTCCGCTTTCTGTAGAATGTTACTAGCCAATGGATCACAGCCTTGGATCTTAAGTGGATCGAGCATTTCTGTTCTTGTGGTAAGTTTCGGATGATCATTCAACGAAGTTGAAAAAACATTGGTTGATGTTCTCCAATTTCTGAAATCCTATTGAGTCTTCATTGATTATGGGTGAACGAATGAAGGGTGGGAAACTTTGATTCAACAGTAGTGAATGTAGTAACCACAGAGGTATTAGTTTGACTCCTGTTGTGACAAGGCTTCTGGTGTCACTGATCCTTTGGCGTCTTACGATGGTACGTGAAACCCTGACTCTCACGAGTCAGGGTAGAGGCTGCGTTGACCATATCTTCACACTCCGTCAGGTGTTAGAGCGACGCACATGTACAGACACCACAATCTTGGTGTTCCTTGACTTCAAGTGTGCGTTCAATTCTGTCGATCGGTCAGTGCTGTTAACTACACTTGCTCAACAGGGTATGTCACAGAAGTTTATGAACATAATCCGATCTGAATATTCACATACTTCTGGGGGTGCGAGAGTGAACAGACTGACGGTCGTCATATCACCTTTCGGTTTGCGCCCAACACTATCCGAGTGCAAAGACATGCTTCGGAATGTAGTCTCTGAACATAACCCTTACAATTCGAGGAAAATCGCTGAAGTTTGAGGAAAATTTTCCCTCACCTCGGTAGTTGTATTAGCTCTGACGGGAATGTGTCCGACGAATTCCATGCAAGAATCTCAAAGATTCGATTGATGTTTGCTAATTTGCGTCACTTGTAGCGTCAAAAAGACATTCCATTAAATCTTAAGGAATGCGTGTACCAGGCTACTGTAACGGCTGTGTCGTTGTATGGGTGCGGGCAGATGATGTGAGGCGTCTTCAGGTTTTCGACCACCGATGCCTCAGAAGCGTGGCTGGTTGTGGATGGCGTCAGCGTGTCAGTAACAAGGCGATTAGAAAACGGGTTTTGGTTGTGCTGCAGGTACTTCCATCAGGGAAAACATCCAGCATCATCAAAGACGATGGCTCGGTCATGTGCTACGCATGCCGAAACACCATCTACCGAGACGAGTGTTGTTCTGCGTGCCTCCTTCAGGATGACGCAAACCGCGAGGCGGACACCGCATGACTTGGCAGAAGGGCGTGAAAGAGATCACGAAGAGTTTGGGTGTTGTTGGTGTAGTACGCCTTCCAGGATGCGGTCCCCGTGACGCCGTCTGTGCTTGTCTGGAGACGTTGCAAGAAACGGCGGCTAATCGAGGGCATTGGCGCTCGTGCTGTCAGTTTCTTTCCAGATTGTCTGATTGGGCGGTTGGAGGTATAGGTATCTCAGAATGCTTGACGTAGACCAGCACTAGGTCCCCTTCTTCACCCATTCTTTCTCTTCTTTTCAATCCAGGACTTTAAATATAATAGACAGTATCCCAGCCCTCGTGCTTCCTTCTGGTGACATGGCAACTAAGCACCGACAGGGTGTTAGATCTGAACGATTTTATATTTGTTGGGGATAATCCGCACAGCTCACCTCACGAAGCTCAGAGTTTCGAACACGTGACATTCCGGCCAATGGTTAACTGTTCGGCCATGAGCGACTGAACAGCAGTGTGATTAGCTATCACTTGGGCAGAATGTATATGTTGGATTTGACGGACAATGCTTTTGGGACATTGACAGTGGTAGTGAGACGCGATCTATTGCGTGAACAAGGAACGGCTCGATTTCATAATAAGCCGTTCACATCGTGGCTATCAGACGACATAGTCGTTTAAGTTGCCCCATTGCATCGGTGGATTACAGATCACGTCAAGTTTTGGGACAGTACCGACACATCCCAATTTAGAGGTCTGCGTAGTGAATTTCTCAGTGAATACCTCGGAATATTGATTAGGCTCAACGGTATGTCTAAGGATACTGAGCTCAACCAGGAGTGTGCCAAAATTATCGAGCTCGGTATTAAAACGCTTTGTTCGAGCAATGCTTACATCGCATCCACACGAGGCTAGTGATGTGCAAGCATTGCCCTGTCCGTGTGTGCTAGCAAAGTGCTAACTTTTGAATGGTTTTATAGGTCCTATGTTGTGTCAGAATATCAGGAAACGGAAGGTTTCCGTTTGTTTCATCTCCCAAACTGAGATCAAGGTTGACTTGTAGAGATTTCAGTGGCTCCGTAGTGTTTTGCGCCTCCTCTAGAAAACTAGAAAGTTGCCGGCGTAGCTTTACAATAAGTAAGTGGGCGAATCATAGTTTCAACCCTGTTTAGGGCTCATCATGAATACGTCAACTGACCCAAAGGACCTCGCATTGAAACTCCATCGGTTTGAATACAACAAGTGCCTTAAAAGTTAAAGGGGGGATCGCTGAACACAATAAAACCAGCCGTTTGAATTAAGTAGTATACCCAGATGCAAAGACGTTGGATTCACATAACCACAAATAAAGTCGAACATTTTGTGGAATGATACAGTTCAACCTGGCTGTCATGCACCCGAAGGAAGCACGACAGCTGAGATACTGCCAGCCTGCCCAAACCTAGACTGGAGTAGTCGAGATGCCGGGGTTGGATTCGAACCACGGACGTTCCGGTCACTACGTTTGCGCCTTAATTACTATGTTATGTCGAGCTTAGGATTGTTCATAGTTGTAGGCACCTTAATCTTGTTTTTCCCCTGGACTTCATCGCACTAAGTCCATTCCTCTCCATGTTTTTTCCTCTGTTTACTATGACTTCATTCCCGCTACAACAGACCGTATTATGTGGAAAAACTTGAAACTGGAGGTTTGCAAATCAGAACCCCAATGTTTCATAATTCCCCGAAATGGGTGTGATCCCAGAAGAAGTAGACAATCAAACTTTACAACCACATAAATGCATGAATGTGGGCTTACCTGGTGTAGGAGAAAACATTGTTGTATCGGTTCATTGTTAATTTTACAACCGGCTGAAATGTGGGGGAGGGGAAGTAACAGAATGAGAGTACGTATTCGGAAAAGTTTGGTAAAAATCGGTAGATTTATTGCTGGGCAACGTTTCGCTTTTGACCAAAAAGTTTCCTCAGGCCAAGTGACTAGGTTACGAGGTTGGTCCAGATTTAAGGCGGAAGGATAACGGAAAGGAGTACGTGTTTTTAGAGGTCGAATCCTAAGCTGATGAAATGAGGGTGGCCGTGGACAGTTTTTTTATTAGGCCGTATGCTTACCACCACTGCTGCTGGAAGTCACTCACACCAAGGCGAAAGTGCTTACTACTACTGCTGGAAGTCACTCACACCAAGGCGAAACTCGCTGACTAGCAAGGACAATGAACAATGTGCTTTAGTTCGCTGATTAAAAGTGCTGGACAAGATGGCAAAACGACCGATCCATCCCAGTATCACGTTAACACTCTCTCAATTGACAACTGGAGTTTTGTTTCCACGCATTAAGGTGATTAAGTCGTAATGAGAACTGAAGCGACTGGAATCAACTGATATGTCTTCGTTTCCTATCCACAGTCGATACAGCTTCCTAGTGTACCACCATTGCTAGATGAAGTAGAAGTTAAGACGGCAACCGTCTAAATGACGATATTGACGCTATCCGGTGCGAATCTGTACAGTACCAATGAATCACACGGTTACGACTGCAATTTTTTTGACGTCAGTGTTGGTGGTCAAATTGGACGTAATTCACTGGCCCCAAGCGTGTCTTCGTAGTGTCAGCGCTTAGATTCACTGGTCGACACATCCGTCCGGGCAGAAGCACTGGTGTGTGCGGTTTCGTGGCTCGTGCTACTCTTTTTAGTGTGAGCAGATGAGCCTTTGTTGATAGGGGGGCTGAGCATAGAGTCTAGTCCATTATTCTTTTCCAAATAGGACCTATTGCACCGTATTACGTCGTCCACTTGACCTTGGGTGGTTGACTTGGATCAGCTGATTCACAAGCTACTTCACCTGTGGGGGGCGAGATGGCCCAAGTAGGCAGAGCGCGAATTTACTGACCGGAAGGTTCGTGGTTCGAGCCCGACCTCCGCCTCTCGACTTCCCCTGTCTAGGCTTGGGCAACTTGGCAGTATCCCAGCCCTCGTGCAGCCTCCGGGTGGCATGGCAGTTAGGCACCGAAAGGGTGCTACAGCTGAACAATTCAATTTTTTACTTCACCTGTATAGCTCAGTGTGAGTGGCCATTTGTGGTGTGTGTTCTGACCAGTATCGTCTAACTGCACCGTGTACCGCGTATATACGATCAACCTACCATAAACAATCTAGGTCGCTGCGTTTCTAAGCCCTCAGTCGAAACTGAAATCCTCACCGCCAACATCACTGTTGCTTCAGTGTCTTGATAAGGACCACACAAGTGCAGGACATATCTGACGTCTGTAGCCTTTTTAGTATTAGACGAGGTAATATCGGCGCATAGGTTGGGGGTAGAGGTTGCTGGTCTAAAAAGAGCATTGGAATGGATGTTACACGGACCAAAAGTAGATATTTGCTCTGGCTATATTTTCCCCTGAAGTTCGTTCCTCATTCTAATCTGGCACATGCAGGCGGCTACACACGAAAAGGGTCCAACCAAACGCCCGATCAGTGAGTCTGTCCAGCACTGTCCACTTCTACCCTAATCAATAATAATGATTATTGTTGGAACTACAGCTGGCCGGACCGACAGTCAGTCTGGAGCTCAACAACCTGACCAAACAAAAGGTTATTTAGCAAAATACACCAAATCGATTCGGTCTTGCGAGAGACTACCAGGAACCCAGCTAAATCACTCGTTTATGATGTCCTTAAGTAACTAAATGTGCTGCACCAGACCGCCTCATGTTTCAGTTGGTACGATATTCGACATATTGCGATGCATGTATAGACGTAAAACACCACTCATAAGGCTGCTGAAAACTCTTCGACAGCCCACGACAGGTTTTGCCCTTCTTGGGGCTCATCAGGCAGGCGCAGTCCCCAGGTTTCCGTCAACTTTACGTTCCACTTGGTTATCTCGTGCAACAAGAAGCAAACGTACCTTTTTGGTCGATGAAAGCAGAGACTTCGCCGCATTCGGACACTTCACAATAACTATTGTGGCACGGTTTTGGATGTCTTCATCAGCTACCATGCGAGCAAGTGCGTCTTCACAGGCTTGCCGTAGACCATCCACGCAAAAGTACCTGGCCTCAGCAAGAAGCTCTTCCATATCACGACGGGTCTCCGGTAGTGGTACACTTCCATCGCGCATGTAGTTCAGTATGGTGCCAAAATGCTTGCCACTTCTGTCAATGAGTACCCAACCTGAGGGGTTATAAAGTGATATGTCACTCAAGAGAGTTACAATCATTGTCAAGAATTCTTTGGTTCTCTGAAGCTCACATAAAGTGATCAGCATATGAGTGTGAAGAAAAGTAAATATGATAGACACAAAATAGTCTGTCGCTAGCTGGACGCATTATCATTTGAAAACAGTGACCACTGGACCATCAAACCCAAAGGTTTGTTTGGATGTAAAAAAATAGTTCAGCTGTAGCACCCTCCCATTGCTTAACTGCCATGCCACCAGAGGGAATCACGAGGGCTGGGATACTGCCAGGTTGCCCAAGCCTAGACAGGGGAAGTCGAGAGGCGGGGGTCGGGTTCGAACCACAGACCTTCCGGTCAGTAAATTCGCGCTCTAACCACTAGGACTATCTCGACCCCTGTTTGGATAGAGAACATAAAGTGCACCAGTAAGGAAAAAAGTTCTCGAGGCTAAAAAGCGTTGCAGTTCTAGATATCGAACGCCTCTAATGATAGTTTCCAGATGAAGTTGAGCTGCCCGCCCGGATGGAAGGGACTTTTCGTGAATACGCCAAACTCAAGATTCTGATCAGAAATGAAATAGCCTGTTTTCGATAGATACTCTCATTTGCGTACGAATTTGGTTTTGACAACAGACTCAATTAAATCCACTTGAATCTCTCGTTTATGATGCCCGGACTATCACAAAATGAGAGATTCAGTTGAGTTTTCTGTCAAAACCAAGTTCTTGTGCCAATGAGAGTGTTAGTAAACGGATAGTTGTTCGTTTTGTGTGAGAAACACCATCAAGCTCTTCCTCTTTTCATTTTTCCTACTCCTAATCAGTCTGGAACACAAACTCGTGCCACCATTATGGTTATGAGCCATTTTGATTTCATAAGCTGCGAAACGAGGCTGTGAAACTTTACTGAGGCCATCCGATGATCCTGAGATGTACTGCTTGTATGCAGGCGATGTTCCAAGATATGCTGTCTATCATTTTAGGCCGTGTGAGTCAATTAGAGCATAGCAAGCAATTCACCGCTGTTCGTGTGAGGGACATTGATGTCATGCTGTCAACGATGACGTGTGAAGAATGAAGACGATTTTCACCCGGAAGGAACCCTAAATAGGCATTAGAAGCATTTCCGCGGAATTGCAGTTAGTCAGGCACTCTTGGTCTGACCTCTGCCTCTCGACCTCCCCTGTCTAGGCTAGGGAAACCTGGCAGTATCCCAGCACTCATGCTTCATTCTGGTGGCACGGCAGTTGGGCACCGAAAGAGGGATACAGCTGAACGACTTTTTTAGATTGATCGATGTGGCCAGGTGAAGAGGCTAACCCTAACCTCTTCTTTCCCGTTCTGGCCACATAAGTGGAAACTAGTTGGAAAATGGAAGGCTAGTCTAGAACAGGTTCCTAACCCTGAGGGAGACAATAAGCTACATTGCCATCGTTGTGCGACGGCGACTATGAGCTCTGTGTTGTGGTTGAGTTCGAATCCGTCGACAACAAGCATGGAACGACGCAGTGACGGTGAATGGTTGTTCGCAGGGTTTATGTCTGATCAACTGAATGTCATTTTGAATATCTTCACCTGCCACATTTTATGTTCGAACGCTTGAACTCATTACAACGAGCGTTCCGCAAGGAACACATGGAAAGCTGGACTGCTGGAAAGCGGGTCACCCCGAAAGCAAACACCAACCGACTTGGTTCAATCGGGAACAAAGAATGTTGTTCTGTTGGAGTATCATTACTACTGTTACGATTATTAATTGCATCAAATAGAGTGACTCTGATTTCCACGAATCCTGTCTCAATTCATTGACTGCATCCAGATTTTCGGAACTCCGATAGGAACTGATTTTCGCCAAGAAAAACAGATTGATATGGGTTTTGTCGTATCGTTTATGGCATGCTAAACTGATAACTTTGTAGGGTTCCGTGATATGAAAAGTTGGTGTTAGAGAGGAATGACTGGATCCTCGACCATCACCATGTCAGTAACCAACTCACTACGCGAATAAGATTCCAAACGCCTTACATTGTTCAGGAAAGAAGGAAACGAAAGGAATGAAGAGAAGCAATAGGTTCTACTTTTCAACAACATAGTTAACTCCAATATATCGAGATAACTCGGTGATCAGGGTGCGAACTACTGACCAGAAGGTATGTGGTTCGAAACCAACCCCGAAATCTCAACTGCTTCCGTCTAGGCTTGGGCAACCTGACAGTAGCTTAGCCCTCATGTTTCCTCTGGGTAGCGTGGCGATTAGGCACCGAAAGTTTGCTACAGTTGAACGAACGAGCAAACTGGGAATACTAAGTCGCCAGGCCATATAATCAGGCGTGCAAAAGGGAAAGCGAGATAAAATCGTGCGGCAAGACTATAGAAGGCATAGATTTCATTTGTTGCCGTTTCGGTGCACCTCGAAGGATACATGTGGCCTGAGGCACCGTTAGGTATCCGAAGGACGGGCTAGAGTAACGGAAAACTGAGATCGGACTCCAACCACGAATCAATAGCTCACATGTTCATCGCCATGCTGTTTCCAGCTCAACGTAATCTATACGAGGCATGCGAGCAAAGTCCTGGTTAAGACAATATCAATCCCAACAGAAACATAAAAACGCTCCAAGAAGTTATAGACGTGCTAGCCGAAATGCGGTCGAAAATCAGTCTCACCTTCATCGTCCGTTTTCACCTCCATTCTGCCGCTAAACATAGCGTTTAGCATTGTGTTGCCGCGTAGCAAAGTGCCGATTGTCGTGTAGAACAAAGTGCCACCAACGTTCAATTTGACATAACTGTTAACACGATCACCACAATCCTCGGTCGTCATTGTTGGGATTTTATAGATCTGTGGTTAACCACGGAAGCCATAGAAGCTGCAACCAATAACAAAAAAGAAAGGGGTGAACTATGGAAACATGGCTATATGAAGAAATGGTCAGCGGTTTTACCCTTCCCGTGCTTCGTTGAAAAACAATCACAAGAAGCAAGAGGGGTAAACTCAATAAAGGAACGTCGGTGCTCTCAAACCGCTTGTCATGAAGAGACTGGATCCAACAGTCACTGAGCTGAATTGGGGAGTATGTATGAAATACCGAATCGTCTAGATTTGGGGTTGGAACACGTGTGATGACTTGTTCTTTAAAAATACAAACTGCTCAGTGGTTAGGTTTTCAAGTCAAATCCTTTAGTCGATGTCGTTTAGACCTGGTCGCATGGCAATAGCCACACACACTTACAACCAAAAACAAATTCATGCCACACAAGCCGTCGGGTGACGCCATCAGCTGGGTTACCTTATTTACCGCACACAAAAGGGCGGTTTAGTGAAAACAACCTATCATCGATGCTTCATTCCTTTCACATATTCGGTCTTCTTCTCTGATGCTAGCGAAAAATTTTTTAGGTCCATCATTAGGCGCTAGCGGACCAACCCGCCGTCCATTGCTGCTAGCCATAAGATTTATGCCGAACTCGATAGCCATAACCATGAGTAGCGAATATACACTCATTTGCAAACTAATTTGTTTTTTTCGAGAGACTCACCTGGAACCCGGCTGAATCTCTCGTTTGTGACGTCGCTTGGAAGCTGCGACAAATTCGGAAATAAGGGATTCGCTTTCCTCCCCCAAATCTCACCAAGCTGCGGGTCCTGACGAACTAAACCCCGCTCCGTTTAAAGATTGATTTGAAACCCTCAGTTGATGCCTGTCTACCTTATTTGCCAAGAGACAGTTTCAACCAACTGAGATGAGTCGACGTTGGTGTCCATTTTTAGAAAGGGCGTTCGTTAAGTGTGGCAATTCCAGAATACCGTTGGAACGACACTCTATCAGTCAATTGTTTCAGGTCGTCTTGCGCGCCCGGCGTCTGCATCTTGACTTCGCCCGTCTAGGTTTGGGTAGCCCGGCAACCCTCGTGTTTCCTTCGCTTGGAATGACAACTAGGCACGGAAACGGTGTTACAGCTGAACGATTATCCTTTTTAGTTTTAATCTACGGTGTGAGCTGTATCTTTATACGGCTGCAGAACCTGACAATTTAATGCGGGAGATATGGGATATTTTCATGCCTTTGACAACCGACATTTCGGAAGTATAGCTGGAACCGGTGGACACCAACGAATTCGCAATGAGATGATCAGGAGACGGGTTTGTGATGAAGCAGACGGTGCTTCCTTGAAAGGATGCATCCAGAACTGTAGACCAAGTTGGCTGTTCCGCATGCCGACCTATCGCCGAGACGGGTGCTGTTTTCCATGCTTGATACGGAGCGGTGCAAATCTAGAGGTGGAGCGAATTTGACATGGCAGAAGGGTTTTTTGCCTTCCAGGATGAGGCCCATATCACTTTCCTTGTACCTAGCTAGGGATACTGAATGACTCGGCAGACAGCTGATGTCAGTAGCGTTCATGGGGCGAGATAGCTCAAGTGGTTAGAGGGCGAATTTACTGACCGGAAGGTCCGTGGTTCGAACCCCACCTCAGCCTCTCGACTTCCCCTGTCTAGGCTTGGGCAACCTGGTAGTATCCTAGCCCTCGTGCTTCCCTCAGGTGGCATGGCAGCTAGGCACCGGAAGGGTGTTACAGCTGAACGATTTTTTTTCATGCTGTCGGTCTGTATCCAAATTGTCTGAGTGTTGAGGTATAGGCGCCTTGTGGTAGGTCTTCCTCCCTCTACCCACTTTTCTTGTTTCTGTTATGAGGCTTTATTGAAATAAACCGACATGGTTATGCTGCAATGGAGCACCAATATTCTCCGCTTGCATTTCTATCATTAAAGATGATGTTTCTCATACACGCCATCATTCTTGTGTACCTCGGCTCCGACCCATAGCTCCCAACAAAAATGAAAAGTCCGAATATGCTCAATCACTCGTTCAAAAAAAGCAGTACTCTGTCAGGTTTGTCAACAGACTTCCCTATCATCTATGAAGCTCGACGTGCATTGCATATATGAAAAATGCCTTCCA
Source organism: Opisthorchis viverrini (assembly GCF_000715545.1). Taxonomy (NCBI): domain Eukaryota; kingdom Metazoa; phylum Platyhelminthes; class Trematoda; order Opisthorchiida; family Opisthorchiidae; genus Opisthorchis; species Opisthorchis viverrini. The sequence continues at coordinate 62,885 of NW_008751955.1, forward strand.
ACCTCACCACGACAGTGTATCCCCGAAAAGCTTAAACGAACCATTAAGATTCACGCCATACCCCTAGGGTATCCAGTGAAGGTGTGACTGAGTGGTATCCGGGGTGTGTAGGACTCACTCTGGGATCTAAAATTAAATATGCTGTTGGATTGGGTTGCTGTGAACAGCAGATTGCTATGCGACTATTCGGAACCACTAAGGCCTACTAAAAATCCGCCAAAAGTAGGTGATTTGTTCTTGACCTAAGGCTATGACCCAACGAACCGCATTAAGAACGTTGCCGAATCCGAATTTCATAGCGATATTTCGATACGAAAACTACAGCACTCCAGACAAAAGATCTGAATACGGTTGGTAAATCTTCAGACTACCGCAACCAGTCATTCAGTGTTCCTGTTCGAAAGTCCAATTACGACGGACCTGTCGAAAGATATCCAAGTGCCGTTGCCTTATCGAAGGAAAGAACACCCTCATCAGGGTGACAATCTGAGGCTACACGAAGTTAAAAAGGTGAATGAACAAGAGTCCAAGTAAACACCGTGAGATATGGTTAGCGAGAAAAGCTTAGAAGATGGGATAGGCTTTTGCCATCGAAAATAGCCGAGCCCTACTTCGGGTCTTTAGAAAAACCCGCTTAAAGATGCTTATGGCAGGCGAATTCATCGGCTACCTCTTCATAAAGCCTCCGTTTCATTATCACCATCATCGGCAGCTTGACATCAGTATTCAACATCGATGCTTCACTGCCGTGCAACCATGAGTCATGGTTGTACGTGGTCTGGCCCGACCTAAAGCTGCCACCTTGACGTGGTGGTCGGGCTTCAGTGCTGCAATGATCCCGCGGGCTACAGTGGCTGGAACTTCGTTCCACAAGGTGCAACCATGCCAGGAAGGTCAAAGGGGAGCAGCCAGACCAAGAGCAGCGAGACCCCGTACTACGAGTAATCGTGGTACGAGGCGGTCTGGGGGTAAAGTCGTACTGTCCTCTGCGACAGGAGTGTGAAGGCAGTAAGTGTTTCCCTCAGGATACCAGCATGTCCATATTTATGGAAGCAGCGATGCTGCCTTCCCCCGAGGAAGGACGGGTTAGAAAAGGTCGGCCCCAAAAACCGCACACTCCGATCGCCCAACGGTTGACCGTGACCGCCGGCGCATTATCCGCATCGAAAGGGTGCTACAGCTGAACGATTATTATTATTATTTTTATTATTATTATTATTATCATTATTTCTTACACACGACCCTTAAGACCCAGTGAGATGCCTTTTTGATGCCACAAGCGACGCAAATTAGCAAACGTGATTCGAGGCTTAAGGATTTTCGAACTGAATTCATCAGACACATTTCCGTCAGACCTAATACAACAACCGAGGTAAGGAAAAATTTTCCTCAGCCTCCAGCGATTCTCTTTGAACTGTAAGGGGTATGTTCGGAGACTACATTCTGAAGCATGGCTTTGCATCCGCATAGTGTTGGGCGCGAACCGCAAGATGGTATGACGATGGTCAGTCTGTTCACTCTTACACCCCTAGAAGTATTTGAATATAGGGATCGGATTATATTTGCAAACCTCTGAAGCATATCCTGTTGAGTAATTGTAGTTAACAGCACTGATCGACAGAATCGAGCGCACAGTTGAAGTCAAGGAATACCAGGATTGTGGGTCGTCTGTACGTCTGGCGTTGCTCTAACACCTGATGGAGTGTGTAAATGAGGTCAACGCAGCCTCTACCCGGTCGAAATCCCGCTTAATTCTCACGAGTCATGGTTTCGCGTGCCACCGTAAGATGACGCCAGAAGCCTTGTCACAACAGGCGTCAAACTAACACCTTCGTGGTTGCTACATTCACTGCGATTACCCTTTTTGAAAATGGGCACCACTATCGATTCACCCCAGTTATCTGGGGCGGTCTCCTTCTCCCAGATAGACCCAAATAGGCTAGACAAGCACTGGCTGAGGGATCCACTGCCATTCTTGAAAAATGCATGTGGAAGGTCGTCAGGACCAGCAGCACGATGACGCTTATGTAGAGAAATATACTCGGACAGTTTTGAGGCTGAAGGTGGCTCCATATTCACGGTCCGCCTCTCTGTTGAAGGCCAGGATTCTGGATTGGAGGTAGCAGGTGGCCAGCTGAGTTGCTGTTCAAAGTACTGTGCCCAGCGTCCCAAACGTTCTGCATATCAGGGAGCCAATTTGGTCTCTAATTTCGCTGACAACAGACTTCCGAGGACCAGCCGAACGAATCAAGTGGAACAGCTTACGAACGTTTCCAGAATTCTTTGCAACTTCCATTTCTTCTGCCTTTGGGGTCCACCAAGCATCTCGGTCTGTGCGGACACTCAGTTTCACCTGGCGTCGGATGGTGCGTCGGGTGGAGTCGTGGTGGCGGCCAGGAGGAACCTGCCACCGAGTCTCCAGCAAAGACACGGTTCTATCAGGGATCCAATACTTGGATGAAGTTAGTTGGTTTGTACCGCAAACAGACGTTTCAGCTTTGAGTAGCGCTTTGGATATCTTTTCCCAGTGGCCGTTTATATCCGACACCGTACTGTCCGTTCGAGGAGCTGGTTCTGATAATTTTGTTTGACTTCTGGGTCCACCCGACCAACTCATCCGACCAGTGGCCGGAGATCCTCACTGATATAGCAGAATCGCGAAGCCAATTGTACTCTTGCATCCAGTCAGTCAGCCACTCTCCCTAAACTTCGATTCTTTCCCTTTACCTTCGGTGGCCTACCATCGTTTGTTTCATCTTTTCAAGAGCTGAGTGAAGCGGCGACCAAAGCGCCGTGCTCATACACGAGGCTTACAGTTGTAAAACAGAACGAAACTAATGGCCGGGAAGTTAGTGAGCCTGTCACCATTCTCACACCAAACCAGCCACATGCATCACGAAAACAATTATCTTGCCCGCCAAGTCTGATGTGGACGTCGAAGCATGCACGGTAACTGTCGTGAGGCTTAGAAGCGGATTACACTTCCCAGCCATAAAATAAGTCATTGGAACAATACCAATGCCAGGTACAACAAGGGCGAACTGAACTGTTGTGGATGAACTATCCTCAGACAGAACAGAAGCTTTATGGCCATCTCGTTACAGGCTAAGACCCACAGCGGGTGCTGTCTGTTGTGAGATCAGTTTGCTCTCCTTTCTACCCTTTGTAGGATTTCCACCGTTAGAAGTCCCAGCGCTGATGATGGAATCAGGACTAAGAAGACCGGTTGATTTTCATCCATCAATACCAGAGAGAAAATATCACTATTACCACAACTCTTTGGCTCGTCATTTTTTTACCTGTGAGGAGTTCATGAAAGGCTCCGTAGGATTTTAATAGTGAATAGGACGTTAATTTGGTTTAGATGCTCTGCGACAGCGTTTTTAAGTGCTTGTTCCAGTCGCACTCCGCCTCTGTGTAAGGTGTAACGTTTTTTTAAGTATGATTCCCGGCGACTTACACGGTCTCCACATGCATGTGATGAGAGTGTTGTTGACACAATGCAGTGATACCTACCGCGCCATTCGCGACTATACAGTCGAAAATGAGGTATTTATCGTGCAGGTCGGATTTGCATGTGACGAACTAACAAGAAATTGTCTGAGGTTGTGGTAATAGCATCAGCCCCGGAGAGACTTGCAGTCACGCCACTCAGATAGATTAAAGAAGCCCTATAGGAAGATTACTACTTATTAAGTTCCATCACGGCTTTTTTGTATGCGGACGAATAAACCACCACCTAAAACGGTCGAAGTTCCATGTGAATGAAAAAGCCAGTATACAAGAGCATACCGGGCCTCGAAAGAATTGCATATGCCATATTTATCTTGTCTCTAGTTGTTTTCCACTCACACAACTAACTGGTAACCGGAGGCGGGAAGCATACCAGGCTGTAATTCCAATGCCCCAGGGGCAGGCTGCTGGCAAGCATCCAGGATCACTACACCAGGCCGTAATTCCAATGCCCCAGCGGCAGGCTGCTGGCAAGCATCCAGGATCATACAAATTGGATGAATCTGTGGCGAGCCGGCCAAGAACCTGAACAGTTCGGGACATGATTGGTCAATAGGTTCGGTTCTTCTCAGCTCAGCTGCCAGGAGGTCAGGGTAGGGAGTCAAGTTTCTTATACACTTAAGCTCCGAGAATGTTCGTATGGTGCAACAAAAGAGTGGCTTATGTGAAAGAGATATATATTTATTTTTGTGCGACTGGACATCGTTGGCGTACTTTCGAGTCCAAACAGGGCATAATCGTCTTCCCGGGGATAAACACTCTATTCATGACATGAAGCAGTCCTTTGTTGGCCCATGCAGTTACCACATAGAAAAAGCATATAAATATGTCAGAAAAAGACGATTGACAAGAATTCTGTTTGGACGCGGGGATACCACTGAGTCACGGTAATGCTAAAAACAATGATACAATTAAAAAGGATATAGAAATGCAGCAACACGGATTCACGGACTGATACACAGGATCGAGGCTTTTGCCCAAGTTTCCCGGGTCAGTTTTGTTCTTGTCGGCCAGTGGCTGTCGTTCACCTGAAAGGCACGAGTGAAAAAAAGGGTGTGGCACTGCTATTTGTGTTCTCAGCGCGGGTAGTATGCTTGCCAGCGCGATTATTCGCATAAATAAATGTCTAATAGTGCTTTAAACTGGGTTCTAGAAGGAGCGTGGACAACCGTCGGAGGAAGGTCATTCCACGCAGCTACTACCCGAAATGAGAAAAAATTTTGTCCCACCATCAATAAAGGGAATCAGAGTCATTGTCTGTTTGACATGAATCCGGACTCAGATCCCGCACGCTCATTCGAGGAACGTTCATGGAGCATGGGTTTCAGGTTCTCGCTCAGCGCTAAAATAACTGACCTGCGTTCACTCCTCAGAAAGCTTGTTCCAACGACGAACCTGATGACGAATCAACTCTATTTCGCAAATGTGCTCCCTTCCTTTGTAGTTTCAGAGCGTTGGCCTTTGGTGATATCTCGAGAATCCTTCCTGGCAAACCTCTAATTCCAAAGTGGTGTAGGTAGTTCGTTATCCTGAAAGAGCGCACAGAGACATGTCGAAGCCCTCTGCTGTCCAGCGACGACCGACTGAGTTAGCCTAACTTGGTATCGTGGACTTGATGACTCGAACTTAAGAAGACTACACAAAACGCTGATGCAAAATCTAGATGGCATATCTCTTTCTTGAAATATGTAATCAAAAACTGAACGGCACATTCCACGTGTGGCCTAGGCAGAGGTTGGTAGGAGGGAGGAAGAACCCCAGGTTTATAACTGGACACTAAAATTTCACATCTCATTGAATCTCCAGACAGTTTCTACCTGTCAGCTGCCGGGCAAGAAATCATCGGTAACATTAACGACATGATCTAGTATCACCCAACCTTTCTCACGGTTTACACATTCGTACTGGAATACCAAAAGTCGCACGTTCACCTCTACCTTAGATCTGGCAATTTACCACGCTGCAAGGTATGTTCAAATCTGTAGCTGAGTGGATGACGCACTGTAAGACACATTGTAGCACCGGATTCTGTTAGCTACAAGATGCCGTTCCTTCGACTGTCTACGGTTCAGGAGCTTCAGTAGCTTTATTTATGTATGCGAAGACTGGGGATTCCATCAGCGGGACCCAGGTAGCCTATAGCCCAAATGTGGACTCAGCCCCACGCACACCCACGGCGGGGCTGGGTCAGATCTTTTCGCCAACTGACACTTGGCTGTGTAAGTGCTCTCCTGGAATAAGGGTAACAGAATTCGACTTACGGACCGCTGTCCAACCCATCCATAGTTTCATCGGTGAAGTAGAACAGGTTTAGGTTTGCTCGACTTCTCTCTTAGAAGTGTCCGACAGCGCTGAAGGGACTTTTTCTTTTGGCTGCAGGTATCTTAATTGGGGATTAATCTTCCGTCTAACTTAAGACCTGCTATGGCAGGCAGAGAGATGAATTGAGTGTGTTCGCTATCCTTTTTTCTACTACATCGTGGTCCATCTACTAGTCTTCTGGTATCTTTGCATGCTTCAAGAACTTAATAGGTAGCGTCGCAATGCCGTCAGAATGTGGCAGTGCCAACGATTTAATCTGGTCCTTGAGGGGGCCTAACCGGACTAGATAGATTACCCTCAAAGCTTTGAAGCAGTGTTCCTAACATTTGATTTTGTGGTTTTTGTGGGTTGCTTGGGCGACTCCACCTACTATTTCGAACACATCTGGTAAAGCGCGGTCATTCACAGTATATAACTCTCGTAAATATTTCGTTTGCAACTCAACATTTTCGATCTTCATCCCTTGTATAATTTACCATCATCTCCTAATTCCCTCAATATCATTCATAGGGGCGTCTGGAAAACACGTACTCCAAAAAGGAACCCAAGTAACATTCAACCTTACGGGCGAGTAGCGACGCGTTATTTTCCCGACGCGGCAGACTTCATACGCAAACAAATCGTTGCACGTTGAATCCTAGTTCAGATAGCGCACAGCTCCAAATTCTCCATTTCTCTTGACATTTCAGTTGGTACAAGGTCAAGTAGGAAGCATGTCCGGTCAATTTCGGGTCGACTGACGCAGTGAGTCTCCTAAACGGAGCAGTGACTACATCAGATGTTGATAGCGCTCATTCTTGTCACAGAACTCCTCACCTGCTGTCTTTAAGCCTTACACCCGCCAAAATACGCCTTCTGGCTCGAGCATTTATTGTTAAGGCCACGTTACATAGCGCACCCTCAACTACGCCCCCGGGAATCTATCCCATTTTATTCACAAAATAATTGGACTACGCTCCGACGTCCTCGCATTTACGTGACATGTACATCAAACCACACGTACCGTGAGATTAATGAAACCTCACATCCGGAAACACCGGCGGCCGGCTCAGATCCTTATGTGTTTCCACCATCCTGCTCACCCACATCTGTCCCAAATGCAGACCATTTTCGGGTGCCACCCACCCCCTCACAACCACCGCCACTTTCGGCACCACACCACTTTCTTCACCTCCTGCCGACGCAAATGACGTCACGTGTCAAAACTCTGAATAACCCACAGACGCAGCAAGTTGCACATCAGTCTTTCAGAGATATTCTTTACCCGTATTGAACCTTATACTCTACCTTCCGCCGTGGATTCAAACTTACCTAACCAACTGCTCACCCCTCTACCCCACTGATGAATACACCTCGACCTATTCCGAACACATGTCTAGCCAACTCTACTTCACCTACCCTTGCATTTCCCACCCATTTCCCTATAGTACCTAAATCCACTGTAAACGAAGTTATTGAATCCACACCTAGTATGGTGCGCTCACCAATGGACCTATCAGTTGTGCTGTTTGACGCTCGCACACTGCTGCCGAAATTCCATATTCTCCGTGCGATTATCGACGTTGTACAGCCAAGTCTGATCTGTGTGACCAAAACATGGCTCTCATTTGGGACCACAGACACGGTTTTCTGACAGGAAAACCCAAGAAGTTGAGGCTGTGAGGTACAAGGGGATGGAACGCATCATGCAGCGAGCTTTTCTAGATCACCTTATTTCGAGCAACCTGATATCTCCAGCTCAGCACGGATTTCTTCCACGCCGCTCTTGAGTGACAAACATGCTCGTGTTTATGGACAACTTAACCCAAGCCAAGGGCGAAGGACTCATATCGCATGCCATATTTTTCGACACATCAAAGGCAGTTGATAGGGTCCCACACTTCCCGCTGCACCACAAACTAGATTCTTACGGGATTCAAGGGAAAATCCTTCGCTAGATCAAGGCGTTTCTATCAGACAGATCGTATCCTGTGAGAATAGGCTCGCAGCGCTGGTCTCCATTGGAGTTCCTCACGGCTCCGTCTTGGGACCAGTGCTGTTTCTGATATACGTCAACTACCTTCCAGATGTTCTTGCGAGTCCACATCTAATTTTTGCGAACGACTTGAAATCCTGGAGTTTCAACGCCAGTGCCCTCCAAATGGATGCGGACGCTGCAGAGTAGGGGTCGTTGGACTGGTCCCTTCCTATGGATGAAGAAAAGTGCGTCCATATGTCATTCTCGGAGACTCAGCAGATGCTTTTGTTATGCATGTTGAAAAGGGACCAGAAAACATCATGAGGATAGGTGCTGGAAATGATTGGGCATCTCGGTTTCCTAAAACATGTCCTTCTCACTGCACCATGAGAAATCAGCCCAAAAGGCGTTCGCCATTTTACGGATGCTCCGAAGCACCTTGGGGCCTACGTCAGACTGCTCCTTGAAAACGCCAACCAAGTTGTCTACTCGGGACGCACGAAAGACGTCACCCTCATTGAGCGTGTCCAGCGGGCCGCCACGAGAATGGTTGCCGGCCTCAGATCCGTGGACTACGAAACGCGTCTCACGATGCTTGATCTCTTTCGCCTGGAGTGCCGTCGCCTTCAAGGAGACCTGATTCTTACCGATGTCCTGTTTTGAGAGAGCTTGGAAAACAGGTTTTCCACCGTTGACCCAGCAAACACGCGGCGAGGACATAATAAGAAAATTTTCAAGCTCAGAGCGCACACATTCTTTAGACAAAATTTTCCCCGTTGCGGGCAGTAGGTGCGTGGGATGACCTTCCCCCGACGGTTGCCCACGGCCCTTCTATAACTCCGTTTGAAGCACAACTGGACATTTGTTTATGCGAATCCTCGCGTTGGTAAGCATACTGTGGGCAAAAGCTCGATCCTGTGTATCAATCCGTATATCCGTGAATCCGTGAATGTTTCATCTATTCCAAATTAGAACTTTGTGCAACCCCAACTGATGATTCCAGCCAGAATGCATTTCAGAGGCCATCTGAATCTCCATAGAACAGACCAAACCGCACGTACTAGTAGGTTGCTTTTCCCCCCGCTTCTGTAACTGACCTGTCCTGTATTATGTCCACTGCACGCGCCCTTCCTCGTTCGTCTAATTTCGTGTTGGGTGACTTCAAGCTACTGGATATTTCCTGGTCTCCTATTTTTGGCCCGAGTCGTCACGTCTCATTGCTTGCCGAACTTAGTGTGGGGGGTTGTTCTAAGATCGTACGCAGCCCCACTCATATACAACATAACTTGGAACTAATATTGTCGGACGAGTGTCATCTGAATAGTAGTTGGTCCATGCTCGCCGGGTAGCAATTACTGCGTCGTTTCATGCAACGCGGTCAGGTATAGCGAAACTGTTCCCTCGAGTCCTTCCCCAGAAAGCCTCCATGCTAGTCAATCATTAAATCAATTCAGCAAAAGCCGACGATTCTTCAGGGCTGCCACTAGAGCGCGACCGAATGTAAGCAGCGTTCAGACATTTCATAGAAGAATGTTCAATACTGATGAATGTCTATTTAACGCATGGATCAATGTCAGGTAGCGCCCTTTAAATGGCGTGGAGCCGTGGTAACTTCTGCACTCACTTGTTGTAATAAGGCTGTTGTGTTCCTTGTAGGTGGGTTCTTTTCTGGCACCGGGCCCAACAGTGGGAACAGCAGTCAGATATAACACCTACCAATGCTGACTCAGTCATATAACACAAAATGGTGCCCGAATTTGAGTTTGAAGATCCCGCTTCTTATCTGTCCAAAAATACAGTTATCGTATTTACTTATATGCCATCGATTTTGCCAAGTTTATGCTCCCTGGAGGAGAGTTTGTGGATGCCCAGTGGTCATAGGGCCTGCGTTAAGCCCGAGGGACAGCAGCCTCATGTGGCGGGCGCGAAGTTGTGACTCAGCGAACCAAGCTTCCTAGAGGATAGTCGTTATTATATCTATCCGGCGACACCAGAGCGTCCATGAGACCACGGGCTGAGGAGCTTCAATCTTCTCAATTCGTGCAAGGCGGATCGTCTGCCGGAAATGACAGGTTGGCGAGGGGCATCAGTGACAACATTTCCATCACAAATGCAGACAAAAAACTGCTTTTTGTAGTTTCAACACAAAGCGGTCGTCAAATGGTGGGTGAAAGGGTGGAAAAGTTTACAGGGTATGCATATAAAATTAAACAGCGTCTTTATAGCCTGCGGAAGACTAGGATCAGACCTAGTGGTAAGTACAGAAATCTAAATTGCACCTGCGAGGCCGCCAGTCAGAAGGCACGGACCGTCGTACGGCTTGGTGGGTATAGAGTCCTAATAATGTTGATGTTTATTCGCAACCGCCGGGTAGTATACCGTCAGGCATGCTCATGATGTTACGGCCAGAAGAAAGCATGACTGGCGGGATTTGTGGGTACTAAGGATTACCAGGAAAGGGGGCAGAGTATAAAATAGTGGGTATTATTCAATGTAGGCGCCATTGCCCCTGAACCGGCACAGTCAGGGAAGCACAGTGGCTACTGTTTTCATTTTTGGTGAAAAAGTGAGCTAAAGCAACATACAGTTTTAGCATTTGAAGGCCGCGGGCAGAAATAAAGCGGAGGGTATCCTGCCTGACATAAAATGAGAGGGCAGAAATAAAGCGGAGGGTATCCTGCCTGACATAAAATGAGAAAATATCAAAGCTCAGTAAATCAGGAACCAGAACAACGCATCGGGTAAAGCAACGTGACCTAGAAACTGCAAATACCGATGGAGCCTCGTGACCTCGGACCGCTGTGATTATGGTCAGGGTAACAATCATTGGAGAGATTAGCAATTCGGGTGAATAGTAGCAGAGTTCTCAGAGGGATGGCGTACAGTGAAAATGTAGAGAACCAATGGCGTCGTAGATACAGCGGAGTCCGTTATAAGAGTTCTTTGGAAGAGTTGGTGTAATCGCACAAACCGGAACAAACTGTGCAGAAATTATTGACTTTGTGAATGACATAGACTAAAAATTGACCAAAATGATTAAATTCGACCAAAAGGCTAAAGCGATTAAAATGATACGCCCTAGATGGGGCTAGGGCCAAGTGAAGAGTTGTTTGTATTTGCACTTAACTGAACGAGTGAGCAGAGGGTACGGACAAGAGTTGGAAGGGAATAGCTGCGGATGTGCTATCAAACGGGAGTATTGCGGTGCCGTGCCATCATTGCAGTGGCATACTTCGTTTTCTATATAGCCCGATGACAGACGCCGTATTTGAGGCTACTGAACTCGTATGCGCAATTCCGTGAGCACTGAGATTTCGATGGTTAGCCTACGGAATCCGCAGGGGTGGCATGAAGCATGTTTTCTTTAGTCCGGTTGAGGAGCCTTTGTAACTGTAACATTATAATTACGCCTGACGGTGTGCCATCCGAAGGTTGGGAATAAAAATTATTATTGTTTTTGTTGTATGTAATGTTGCACATGGTAATTAGCTTCGAGAGTGTAAGCGCCCTGGCGCACTGGCTCACATAAGACACGTTCTTTAGATTCTTCAAGCAAACAAAATCAGGAAAATAAACTTTCGTTAATCTCGCAATCTAATACGAGAAAGCTGTTTTCACTAACACACTTCCTAACGGGATTAACTATAAAATACTTATCGGCAAAACTTTGCTCAGACAAATCATAAGCAAGTGTCAGATCTACAAACCGCCGGCAGACTGGGAGAAGCGAAACAAGGGGCTAAGGCAGACATATAATTCCGGTCGTGAACGCTTGAACGCATTGCAAAACGGTGGTTATCGGAAATGGAGATTCACAGCAAGTGTTGCGAGACGATGGCGGAAAAATCCTATGAGGTGATGCTTGGCAATAAAAGGCTCGCGATACCAAAACCTACCGAAATATCAATCGAATGATAAGTGCCGCATGGTACAATGTCATCTTCCCGAGAAACACCATCCCAGGCTCATCATGATCTGTTTGCACCGGCCGGTACTAGGGTCTGGTGTGTAAGGTTGGTTGTGTTTCCACAGAGGTTTCCGTGTCTTGGGCTGCGTCATGCATGGTCTAGCCCTAGTTTGCCTATGCAAAAGTAGTAAACCGGGTCTCTTGTAATAGAACCAACCTTGGGTGGCTGCAACTTCGGTGTCGTCACCAAAAACGTCATATGTGCGCCATAAAAATACACCGTGACAGCAGCTCTCCAAAGGAAGGGCTTGCGGCAAAATTTGAATAGGAGAATGATCCCAAGCCCAGTACCCAATTCTGCAGGTCTACACCCCAGGGTTCAAACCGCTCACAATCACAACCGCTCTAAATTACATAAACACCGGGTTTGAGACCCGGAGCTGTCCCGGTAGGAACACACTGGGCACACTTAATGAGAGGTAGGTCCGTCTTGGCTGCCTAATGGTGGACTTGGCTGATGTATTTAGGCAGCAGCACTCTGTCGGCTCTCAAAGAGCACCAGAAAGTTATGATAATATTACACCGCGAACGACACTTATTTATCCAAAAGAGTAGAGGTCGTTTTTGGACAAACACGCTTGATGAGCGAAGTCTTTTTTAGTTTCATGATGCCTTCTGTCCCATTGAAATGGGAAGGAGAACCCTATTCAATCGATTCTCTTGAGAAGCATGCTTAGTTGTTGGCAACCGCGAAACCGAAATTTCAAGGTCAGGTGTTGTGAAGACGTTCTTTTGATTATAGCCCACCCATAAGTGCTTAACTATTTTTTATACTAGGTAACTATTTTTTCACCAGAGATCCCCTAATTATCTGCGGTCACGGAGTTAATCAGGTCTCCCTTCTTCAGTAGGCTTAATAGGTGTCAGTTCCCAACGCTTTTAACCTTCTCCTGCATAATCGTCCCTGACGGCGTGCCGCCATTTGCCCATCAATTTAGTTATTCCGGAACATCAACTTTTCCACCAACTGATTTTTCGTTCCTGACCGGAAACGCCACTCATCGCAAAGTTTACACTACTACTCCTGTCCTCAGCCAGAAGTATTTCATTATGACACCGCTCCCGTCTTTCATCCTCTAAGCGCTTGCCAGACCCCGAACCCCCATCAACTATCTCATCTCCATATCCAAAGAGGCGGCTCGCAGCCAGAAGACCCAGCTCCCAACCCCCACA
>NW_008751955.1:78251-80788 GCF_000715545.1 Opisthorchis viverrini
GCGCACTGGCTCACATAAGACACGTTCTTTAGAGGAGTAGGCTCTAGATTCTTCAAGCAAACAAAATCAGGAAAATAAACTTTCGTTAATTTCTCAATCTAATACAAGAAAGCTGTTTTCACTAACACAATTCCTAACGGGATTAACTATAAAATACTTATCGGCAAAACTTTGCTCAGACAAATCATAAGCAAGTGTCAGATCTACAAAGCGCCGGCAGACTGGGAGAAGCGAAACAAGGGGCTAAGGCAGACATATAATTCCGGTCGTGAATGCTTGAACGCATTGCAAAACGGTGGTTATCGGAAATGGAGGTTCACAGCAAGTGTTGCGAGAGGATGGCGGAAAAATCCAATGAGGTGAGGCTTGGCAATAAAAGTCTCGCGATACCAAAACCTACCGAAATATCAATCGAATGATAAGTGCCGCATGGTACAATGTCATCTTCCTGAGAAACACCATCCCAGGCTCATCATGATCTGTTTGCACTGGCCGGTACTAGGGTCTGGTGTGTAAGGTTGGTTGTGTTTCCACAGAGGTTTCCGTGTCTTGGGCTGCGTCATGCATGGTCTAGCCCTAGTTTGCCTATGCAAAAGTAGTAAACCGGGTCTCCTGTAATAGAACCAACCCTGGGTGGCTGCAACTTCGGTGTCGTCACCAAAAACGTCATATGTGCGCCATAAAAATACACCGTGACAGCAGCTCTCCAAAGGAAGGGCTTGCAGCAAAATTTGAATAGGAGAATGATCCCAAGCCCAGTACCCAATTCTGCAGGTCTACACCCCAGGGTTCAAACCGCTCACAATCACAACCGTTCTAAATTACATAAACACCGGGTTTGAGACCCGGAGCTGTCCCGGTAGGAACACACTGGGCACACTTAATGAGAGGTAGGTCCGTCTTGGCTGCCTAATGGTGGACTTGGCTGATGTATTTAGGCAGCAGCACTCTGTTGGCTCTCAAACAGCACCAGAAAGTTATGAGAGTATTACACCGCGAACAGCGCTTATTTATCCAAAAGAGTAGAGGTCGTTTTTGGACAAACACGCTTGATGAGCGAAGTCTTTTTTAGTTTCATGATGCCTTCTGTCCCATTGAAATTGGAAGGAGAACCCTATTCAATCGATTCTCTTGAGAAGCATGCTTAGTTTTTGGCAACCGCGAAACCGAAATTTCAAGGTCAGGTGTTGTGAAGACGTTCTTTTGATTATAGCCCACCCATAAGTCTTTAACTATTTTTTATACTAGGTGACTATTTTTTCACCAGAGATCCCCTAATTATCTGCGGTCACGAAGTTGATCAGGTCTCCCTTCTTCAGTAGGCTTAATAGGTGTCAGTTCCCAACGCTTTTAACCTTCTCCTGCATAATCGTCCCTGACGGCGTGCCGCCATTTCCCCACCAATTTAGTTATTCCGGAACATCAACTTTTCCACCAACTGATTTTTCGTTCCTGACCGGAAACGCCACTCATCGCAAAGTTTACACTACTACTCCTCAACCTACTTAGAAGTATTTCATTATGACACCGCTCCCGTCTTTCATCCTCTAAGCGATTGCCAGACCCCGAACCCCCATCAACTATCTCCACAGTATATCCAAAGAGGCGGCCCGCAGCCAGAAGACCCAGCTCCCAACCCCCACATCCATCGAGGCCGGCAAAAACTGTACCACAGACAACCACAGATTGTTCAGTAGTCCTAACTGATATATCTTTTCTTCCGCAACTTGGCAGCACTCTCCCCTCACAACTACCAGTAGAATCTCAGGTCTTGAAAGAACTGGAAAATCTCAGAATCCGTCTACATATTATGGAAAGTGAAATGTCTTCCTTGCGAACCATACAATCGATTGCATGTCTTTTAACTCCTGATGCAATATGTGATCCCGTTTGAGCACACCAAAACTGCCATCTTGACAGCATGTGGCATGCTGGATTCCATGTGTACAGTTCGGTGGCTTCGAAAGTCGAAACCATCCATGTGCTGCCCGATAACAATTCAATTCCGGGGTGAAAAAGATGCTGCGCGTCTGCTAACAGCCCGAACTCTTCTCTCATCTACCAAAAAATTCCATACCTTGAAACCTAAAGCTGCTGGTACAAGAATGCAAAGACAACTTACCAAAAAGTCACCGGAACCTGTTGCATCGTCACCCACCAGTACTTGCGCTGACGAGTGCTACAATTCCACACAAAGCTGTCTGTTGGACCCAGGTCCTGTACCCCACGCTCATGACCATGAGCCCTCCACTCCTATCTCTGAGCATCCGCAAATGTTATCTCCGACCTCCATCACGCCAGCGAGGTTGACTGCTGATTTAGGTAACTAATCAGCCCACACATGAGGCTGTGTTGGAGAATGATAGCACAGCTTCTAACTATTTACCTCCTGACCTAATGACACTTCGTGTCTCCCCACCAAGGCGCTTCCTTGGACTCAAGCACCTGCTGTCCAAGCCCCGAACCGTAACCCCTTCTCCTGTACCGACTCCCCGAGCTTATGTTCTTCGCCCTTCTACAAACCTAACCAAACCCGT
>NW_008751955.1:81041-82431 GCF_000715545.1 Opisthorchis viverrini
TTAGCTGTACCTCGACTTCCTACTCCAAACCCCCTTCAACTACAGCCAACGCAGAGGATTCCTGCTCACTCCCAACGGAGCTCACCCCTCCCAGAGAGTTTGATTATACCACTAACTTCCTCACCGCACCATGTTCTCTCTCCTCACCTTGCATCTCCTACCATAAACTCCTTGTTCTGTCTCCTCCAATCAGCCCAGTTTGGTTACCCGTTCCCTCCGCCTACTACGATTCGATGCTGAAGGCTCTACAAAACAGATCCACCCGACCTCTCTATGCCCCTGTCTCACCCTCTCATTCCCTATCTCTTATACACTTCTCCTGCCCTTCCTTCCCGCATGACCTAAATCCCGCTGTTTCTGTCGAGCTACCACACACGGTACCACTTCCTGACTACGTCGATTACGTTATTACAAACGATTGCCTGACCCAGCCTGTTACTCTTTGTCCATGGAGCTCCTCCTCCCTGACCCAGTACCTCCTATCGTGGGTTCAAACCTATTTCAACGACGATTTACCCATCTACAAACAGTATTGAATACTCCCTCCCAGACTTCGGACCCTGTTTAATATAACCTAACCACCAGGTTCCCAGTCCCCTCAATGCAGAACCCCACCGTGTGTGAGGTTACAAAGTTCCTACTTAATAACGTCTGCTCGCCAAAGAGCTTGTCAATGTTATTCAATGCCCGCTCATTACTGCCCAAAATCCATAACCTCCGAGCGATTGGAGCCATTGCACGACCGAGTGTTATCTGTGTGACTGAAACATGGCTCACAGATGAAACTCCTGACTCGGACACCTTAATCCCTCCTATGACACTTACCGCTCCGATAGGAAAAACTCAAGGGGCGGTGGCTGTGCCGTCTATTCCGAGTGAGAACTTCGTGCAACCCCATTTGACGAACCTTCTCTGGAAGGGATTCTAGAGATCGTTTGATTATCCAGAGAACAGACAAAACAACCTGTAGTAGTGGGTTGTATCTATTTACCACTTGCTCCCTCCCCCGCCTCTAGCGCTGATCTTTCCCGTATCATATCCACTGCGCATGCTCTTCCTCATCCATCTAAACTTCTGTTGGGTGACTTCAACCTGCCGGAAATCTCCTGGTCCTCTGCCATTGGCCCCGTCCGTTACACCGCGCTGCCTGCGCAACTTGGTGTGGACGGCTGGTCCCAACTTGTACGTGATCCCACTCGCGGCTTACATATTCTGGACCTAATATTCTCCAACGATGGCCATTTGGCTACAGCTGCAGTTTGGCCCACGCTTCCCAGGAAGTGACCACTCTGTTGTCTCTTGCAACGTGTTCATTTATGGCCAAGCTGCTCCTCTGGGTCCATCCATGTTTCATCTCCTCCCACCGGATATTTTACAAGCTTTTTCGTCC
>NW_008751955.1:84570-91380 GCF_000715545.1 Opisthorchis viverrini
ACTTCTCGTTCGAATCCAACCCCCTTTGTGTCCTCATCCAACCTAACCCCAGCACTTAACTTTCCTACAACAGTGCAACCAGTGAGTCTGCTTGTTCTCAGATTGCTCCATATTTTTGAGACTAAACTTACCATGTTCTCCCAATTCGAATTATGGCATCTCAACCTCCACCTTATCTCGTTGTGACTCCGGCCATTTACGCAACCGCCCAAGGTCACTCGTGGCCAGCAGTGGTTTTCCAGTTTTAGTTCATTTCTACCGACTGAGTCTTTGAATCAGTCGGACCTCATGCCCATTGTTCCCTACAAGTTGCGAAAGAAACCTGTCATCATTATTTCATCGAATACTCCTCACTGTTCATTAAGTTGTCCCCATTTCGCGGAATCTCCACTACCCGCAAATCCCCCAGTCACATGCCCCATTCTGACTGTAAACGCATGAACATGCCAGAAGTTATGCCACCCACAACTTGGGAAATAAACATTATCATTATAAGGGAGACAATGCTAAAGTCGTCACAAACTCCTATCTGCACTGGAAGGGAGCCAACCTTCCTGTAGGTGATTCGGCGCACCTTCTCCCGCATTAATCGGGATCGGAGCTCAAGTCAAACCGGTTCCTGAGTATGCCCACCAAGTTCTCTACTGAGGACGCACGAGAGACTCAGCCCCAACTAAGCTTCTCTAATGAGCTGCTACAAACATGTTAGCCTGACTTGAATTCGCGGACTGTGAAACGCGTCTCGCGGTGTTTGACCTATTTCTCCTGAAGTGTCGTCGCCCCCTGAGAAGACCCACTCCTTACTTATGCCCTGTCTGAACAAAGCTTTGCCAGCATGTATTTCACCGTTGACCCAAAAAACATACGGTGAGGAAATTCCAAGTAGATTTTCAAGCTCAGGGGGCATACTTTCATTCATCCCATTTAGGGCAGTTTCTCAATGGAATAACATTCCTCCGTCAGTGGTCCGCGCTCCATCTAGAACCCAGTTCGAAAGACCACTAGACATGTATTTATGATAAGCTTGCCTTGTTTAGTTATCCTAGGTATATTGCACTGCTGTGCCGGTTGACTGCAGAAGTAAAATCTCCGCCCAGGATACCTCCACTGCCTGGTGACGTTATCAAACAGTGGGGCATAAAAAGGTGCAAGCCAAATTTGTCCGTGAATAAAATGGTGACAGTCATATGTCTGTCGGAGATTCAGCACGCAGAGTAGTGATGAGATGCAAAGCCTGTGACGAATTACAAGGCACATCCATCAGCCAACCAGCGGAATCTGGTTCAATCGTCCCAGTGTTTAATAGTGGGTAGTCGGAATTCGACGCAACCCAAGGTCATTTAGGCAAACAGCTTGAATTGTTTTAGTCAGACAAGCAATTTGGCCGTCGCAGTTAATTACCAGTCACTTGAAGAGGGCTATGAAACCACAAGAGCTAGTCATAGCTGTAATTGCTAAGGTAATAAAACGACGAACGCAGTATTTAAGACGGTATCTAGGATTGATTGCACACTAAAGACACAGACCGCCTAAGAGGCGGGAGCTTTGAGAAGAAAAGCAAATTGCGCTTTGTCAGATGTCGTGTCAAGTTGTCAGAGGATAACCTCTGGTACACGTTTCCGCCGAATGTGTTGGGTCCGCTGACAATCGCACCACATTTTTCATCTAATCCATCCGACCACAGGCATGTTCGGAACTGGCTACCTCAGAAGCAGAATTATGGTGAGGTCCTGCCAGTGACTAGTGTGAGTCAGAAATCATAAGACCATCAGCCTACAATGTTTCGGTCCATTGTGCAAAAGGTGGCTTTGGTGAGCATCAAAATTCTGACGTTTAAATTCCAAATGTACCTCAAAGACTAGATCACTCATCATTAATTAGAAGTCTCTCTGTATGGAACAAGTCGGCAGGAGCTTTGGACGGTTCCGATTGTTATGGTGACGCGGAAACCCCGATGACCCTGCTGAAAGGAATCTCGGAGCAATGAAAAACAGAAGATCACGCAAATGTTTTGGGCGCACGGAACAAAGCTGCCTGACAGTATAATCCCAGGAACCTGATATGAATTCGTCGCCGATAAACTGGTGAAATTCCATCAGTTGTCTTCGGCCCAACTACTCAGTAAATTCAGAAAAAAGGTTTCCACTGTCGGTCGCATCAGACGATTGCCTTCAGATGTGAATGTTTTACTGGAAGCGGGCTGACAAGCCGCCGAGAAATGGCACGTCTTAAGCTTGAGGAACGAAGTGTTCTAGGTGCTAAGAGTAAAAATATCCAACAAATAGAGACGTCCCATGACCAGAAAATCGCTTAATAAGGAAGACGATGTGATATTCTGCGTAAATGGAATGAAGCATTTCGCTGATGTGGCAACGTCGCAAACAGAGATCTGAATTTATTGATTAAACTCCTAAATTGCAACCGCATCGACCATTCACATCATTCCTGAACTCATCTGCGTGGCTACCCAAATCGATCAGTCGGGAGCATCCCTGCATATTCTGAATTGATTGTGGGCGATACCTAAGGAAGTGCTTCCATTGATGAAGGAAAACTCGTTCAAGGTGAGATATGAGTCTTTTGTTTCTTTTGATGCACGGCTGAATCAAAGAATAGGGTCTTTTAACATTTGTAATTCAACCCCCATGATTAGCCGTGAAAACGTCCAGCGCTCTTCCAAGTCTCTGACCATTCAGACAAATGAGCTTCGTGTTTAATTTAGATTCAAACTCTTTCCGAGAAAGCAATTCAAATCTCGTAAGTACCGCGGTCATCGCAGCCCAAGCAGTAAAAAATCCGGTGGATCTCCGGAGTGCATTATGCATTCAGTATGAGATTTGGTGGCCACTTCACTAGACTGTGAAGGGGAGTGGGTCAACCCGATTGTGGTCGAATTGCAGAGGTTAAAGTCTATCCCTAAATATCTAGATTCCAGGCCGATAAATGCATCCTAAGAAGTAAATATTGGCAACTTCCTACGTCATGTGGCTTCCTGCACGAAGTGAATGTAGCGCAGTCATTGAAAAGTGTAAAACAATCATCAATAGTACTTTTGGATGGTTTAGCTGGCTTTGCTAGGCGTTTCCGTCTGGTGAGGCCGTTCATAAACCAAGAAAGGCCTTCCATACAACTTCATTGCAGGTGTTCCGCCAGCTGTCAAGCGTGTTTCGAAACTGAGCCTTTCATGCAAACCAAATCTAGAAAGTACATGGCAAAACTTCTGAACGATTCTCTGAAGGTGTAAGCTTAATGCGAGAAGTAGAGAAACGTGTGGCCTCCGCTTCTTCTGGTGGATATTTGCTGACTGTCGACGGTCTAAAAGCAAACCCAAAAAGTCAGGGTCATTCAGTATATTTAATCTTCAGGTCACGGATTTTTTTCGGGTGCATTCAAAACCGGTAATCATTTCAGCCGTTTTCTACGAGGCCTGGCAGATTCCGTAAACCGGCTCTGCTTCAAATCAACCGGCTTTACAACTGAAACCCATATATTCCTCCCCAGTCATTGTTCCAAGTTTTTGTTTTCTGCTATTTGCTGCTACGTACCTGCTCTTAAGCACGACCCCTTGATTTAGCCTCCCAAACAGGCTGGGAAATAAACCCATCACCAATGGTGTTTGCAAACAGATATGTAAACGATGTCGTAGCCAGTAAAAAGTTACATTTTTGAAAACTGGGGCCGCAGTATCTCTAGGTCCTTCACTTGTATACCACGATTTAGAGTTACCCCTTAACGTACACAGTGGCAGTAGCTTTAAGTTGGTCCTCATGCAGCGAGACAAGCGGGCGAACTGTAGGAGTCATGGCATGGCGCAAGCAGGATTAAACTACACACGTATTTAGAGTCGATGGTCATAGATATCAGTTTATGGGTTCACACTGATAATCTCGCAGCAGGACTCATTCGGAGCTCTACGATTAATTGTACAAGATAAAACTCAGTCAGCAGACCAAACTTCCGTGACATGCGTAAGAAATTTTTTGCGGACGACCCGCCCGCGCTTTGGCCGCATGAGCGGTGCACTTTCCACCAGGACGTGTCGAGAGACTAGCCACTCGAATAAAACCCGTGTACAAAGACCTCAGCTACACAAACAGCGCCTGAATCTGAAGATGAAGATCCTTGAATATGACTGGACAGGCATAAAAAATGTTTCACCGGCTTAGTGATATGATTGCATTTATTCCTCGGTCAACCTGTTTTATTCAAAGGCAACGAAGTAACCATAACCGAGGGCCAACTGCATGAACTAGAAAACTGTTCTACTAAATAAAAAACAGAGCCCTATACTACCCCTTGTACAGAATCATCAGAACAAAGTGTAGCGGAAGTTTCAGTAACGTCCACGCTAAAAGCGTTTATGCAACCATTATGTGGTCACCCGTTGAACCGTCACGATGCATAGGGTTATGAGTTAACCGAGGATGATTCGTACACTCGAAAGTTGAACACCCAGGGCCTCAACAATAACAGCAGTGCAGAAACGTCAGGGGACAGAACCGCTACTGGCAACTTTGCTTCATCGCGTAATCAACTCTGCAGTCCCTACGGAAGGATTAGAAATTATCATCTCATCACAACCCATAACAACTTAATCCTTCAGGGAGCACTACAAAGCCATGACAACGCAGCCGTTAAAGCGCATGAGTTACTTCACACGGAAATCATATCCGGTGCAGGTCTAACCTTCTCTGACCGGATCACCCAGATTCAATCGCCATCCCATTCAGAAAGCCACCTAGAAAATAACAATGTCTGATCTGGAAAATGCAGCAAAATTGCTCGAGTTTATCGGTTCTCTGGCATAGGACGGCATTTTGCTGGATCCTGCTTCCGTAAACAAAACCCCGAATCCCTGGACTTTCTACACTATTCCAAAAGTTACTGGTGGTACCTCAGATGTCGCTGATCACCCTCAAAATCCGGACAGACGCAGCATGATATTCCGGCTCCCGTGTTATTGCTGGAATAATTCCTACAAGCGTTCATTTAACCAGATGTGTCGGCGACTCATCCCAGAGCACCAAACCCTGAGAAGATCAACAGAAGCACAGAATCTCATACCTACAGCCAGTTATCTCTTGAAAACTTGACACTCTGGAGAACTTCAAATAAACTTATTGCAGCTCCAAAAAGCTTAAACAGCACTGCCCCTCTGAGCGAGTTTAGAACAATCGAAATGACATAACCAGTCCATCTTAGGGATCCTAAAATCTCTGAAGAGTTGGGAGTCTTCAGACCAGGGCTGTCAATTTTCGCAATCATAATGAAATCTGTTCTCGCAGTTGCCCCGTATGCGCAAAACTTCGACCTCAGTGAGACGTCATTCTGAGACCGTCAGTAGTGAGGAGCGGCAATCTCCCAAGGTTCGTTGACGCGTGCCTTGATTTGAACGGTCATCATAATATTGCGGTCGACTCAAATGCCGGACTTATTAAATCTATTGAGATTCAAGCCTTCGGCACAGGGCTTCAGAAGGTGATAAAAGGAGTTGAAACTCCAAAACATTATTTTGAAATTTGAAGGCGTGAATCACTGAGCCGTCTTCGGGATGGCATTTTGAGATATTCAAGTGGCGAGGCAGTCGTCAAATAAATAGTGACCTCCGCACATACAAATTTACTGATAATTCCTCAGGTGTTATTTGGAGCCAAGGCCTTACGATTCCTTTTTAGTTCACATTTCGCGATTATTTCGATGAGTTAACAGAAACCAAGTTGCCTACTCAGGACGCACAAAAGACATCGCCCTCATTGAGCATGTCCTACGAACCGCGACGAAAATGACTGCCGGCCTCCGCGGACTACGAAACGCATCTGACGGTGCTTGACCTCTTCCCCCTGGAGTATCGTCACCTCCGAGGTACCCAATCCTGATTTATGCCCTGTTCGAACAAAGCTTGGTCAACAGGTTTTTCACCATGACCCAGCAAACACACGGCGGGCATATGAAAAGGAATTTTTCAAGCTCAGAGCGTACAATTCATTAGGCAAAATTTTTTCTCTCCTTTCGGGTAGTAGCCGCCTGAAATAACCTTCCTCCGAAGGTTATCCACGCTCCTTCTAGAACCCAGTTGAATTCACTCAGGGCTCCCGAATAAATTCGATCACCTTGGTCAAGCTGACTAGAGCATCTCAACAATTTCTTCGGCCAACATTGGTAAGGACTCATCTGGCCCAACATCCCAGAAAAGCCTCAAGACAAGACCTGATTATTACTTCACGAACAATAAACACGTGTCCAGTAGCAGGAACTATTCCATCAAGCGACCTGAGCATTGAGATCTCGTTGAGTGGAACGCAACCCGTTGATCACTTTGCAGGATGCGTGTGGGCTAGGCTACACCCAGAACGCCCAACTCGATGTGAATGGTCGGAAGATCAGTCCTCTTGCCCATCCAGTGTAAAGCCGAGCTCTGATTGGTTTACAGTGTGGACCCACTGTCGATCGCGCTGAATGCCGGTTACCGGTGGCGCGTTCTGAAGGTGTTTAAGTTCCCGGGGTGTTGTTGCATAGACTTTAAATCCAACGAGTTGTACATGGGTTTCCTACCTTTTTTGAGGCGCCTAATGTACATTGTGGAATATCAATATCACCACTTTTTGATTTCTCATTTTTGTGACCTATGAGGAGTTCACGAAAGGCTCCGTAGGATTTCAACAACAAATAGAACCTTAATTTGGTTCGTATGCACTGCAACAGCACTTTTAAGTGTTTGTTCCACTTCGTTTTTGCCTAAGGTGTAACGTTTTTTAAATATAATCCCCGGCGACTTACACGGTCTCTACGTGCAGGTGATGAGTGTTGCTG
>NW_008751955.1:91515-95981 GCF_000715545.1 Opisthorchis viverrini
TTTATAGTGCAGGTCCAATTTGTATGCGACGAACTAACGGAAAAATTGTTACGAGGTTGTGGTAATAGCATCAGCCCACCTTGTGTAGCCTGAGTGGACCTTACGCTGAAAACACCACCTGGAGTTGGTCGAGAAATGAGCCGAGGCATTACCGTCACTGCACCTAATGTATCAGGTTAGCTCATCTTTCCAGCCGTCAGTCAGCACAGTTCAGTCAGTTTTCCAGCTTGAAAACTGCGCCTATGTGCAGCGCACTTCAGTGACATTCATCAGACTTCAGATGCCAACATTCTACTCAGTAGTAAAGCCTCTCTGACAAATGGATATAAATTTCGTCTGCAAGCATGAGTTTGACTCCACTCAGTCCTTCCCTAGCACATGACCCACATGACTCATATGAGGTAGCTCATATGAGCTACCTCTCCAGAAACCGCTAATGAACGAAACAATCAAAGTGGTGTGACCATCGATGAGGAAGGAAACACTGACCACTGAATCGAGCACTAAGGAAAATTCCATTGACTATTTCCTGCCACTCTGTTGGGTCCTGGGACTTCAGTATAGCCCTGAACTGTGAACCTGGAACCCCTTACGGCCTCGAGGTTTCTTTGACTACGTATATTCAAGTGCTACCGAGGTCGTGACCTGGATGATATCCCTCCCGCAATGTTCAAGGAAAGGAGCGATGTCTGCAGTCAGCGCTGGTCTGGCCTGTTTGCCTTCGCTTCAGAAAAGGAACCCCCGTACTACTGAGAGGAGTCGGTCAGTGTGCCCATTCTTAAAAGAAGATACCTGTAGTGACTACAGCGATCAGCTTGGTTCCGGTCTTTATTGGACTCTTGGCGTCACTTGTCCGTCGTTGGCTTATGGTAGCCCTTGAAGCATCGAGAGCATCCAGTGGGATTCCGGCTGGGTAGGGTTTATGTTGCTCAGTTCTTTATATTCCGTCAGGTTCAAGAACAATATCATGCATCTAAATGACTCACAGTTTTAGGATCCCTGGTTTTCCAAGGTTCTTTGGTCTCGGTTGACCGGTCTATTCTTCTTAAACCACCCCGGAAGTTTGTGAATAGTAATTTCTCAGACTTTCGGGTCTGAAAGCCCTGAAAAAGCTCCCATACTGTGGTGCCTGTCAGGGACAGGATGATACGGCGAAAGCCTAGAGCTCTTGTAGATAGAGAATATACAGACATCGCTCTCGTCTTCGAAGAGGAGAAGGGGCAGGAGTTTTCGGACGAACTGACCAAAATCATACCGTCTTTCGACATGCGCTTCGCACACGCAAAGTGTATGGTCATGCTCTTGGATATGTAGTCGCTGTACACGCCACTCACAATCCCGGGAGAGGCACTCGAAATTGTGGAACGTTTCACGTATCTCGGAAATTATGTTATTTCCGATTGTAATGTAATGGATGAGGTCAATGCCCAAGTTTGTCGCAGATACTGCAGCTAGTGACAGTGGGCGGCAGATGGATCTACAGAGTTATGACTGGCAGTACGATTATGAGGGAGAGACAAACAAATTTGGTAAAGAGGAAGAAAGGAGGCATCGTCAATAGCCTGTTTTATCCGCTCGGCTGATGGTATCACACGATGGTCGAAATGACGAGATCTTTTGTAATTGTGCGAGTAGGTTTAGATGCACCAGGCACCAAGGCATAGACAGGAGGACGTATGGGGTCCTCAGCCAGTCTTCGGCTCAACAGTCCAACCACTAAGCAGCGGTGGTTGACGTAAGATCGCCGGAATAGTATACATTTTTGTACTATAGTCGGTGCTAGAAACTGCACACTTTGACCGTTTACTGGTTGATTGAAATCGTCCGTGCATTATTCAAAACGGCTGAAATACTTTTAAACATCGTGACGATGGTGTTGCCCAGACTTCTGTGGATGAAAGGGTATACAAATTCCGCCATTCTGGCTGGCGTTTTGAACACCAAAATGGGAAAAATCGATAATCCTAATGGCCTCCTCGCCGGCGACTTTGCTGTGAATGGCTTCAGAACTGACATTGGTGATCGCTTCATGTTACTGTATTCTGATTACCATATGCTTGTCGGAACTACAGGCGCTAGGTGTCATCCTACCTGTCGCGTCCTCAACTGTAGCCGCACGAGAATCCAAATTAGCCACATGGCAATCAGCTACAAATTACCATCCTGTATTCAGGCCTGTTGCGTATTTTGGAGCACGCATTCATCCCTGCGTTCGCTCTCTTGCTGCGGCCGATTCTCTAGCTACCAAAGAGGTATAACCACCTACCGCTGTGGCACTCATTGACTGCAACGTGTATTCAACAAGAAGACTTACCAGTAGCAGCTGTCTGGAGATCTCGATCGTGCTAAAAACTGATCAGTCGGATAAAAACCTTTCCCAAAGCTGCATTCGGTGTTCAACCAAGTGCGTCCCAAGACAGCCGTAGTACAACTCAGGATGAGTCTCACGGCGTTGCACTTTCCTGATAAAGACAAGGAGGGTGATCCCACTGGGCCCATAACACGATTCAGGAGGACTCCTGAATCGACGCTGCATAGCGGTCCGAAGGTTATTCATGGAAAGTGATGACCAAAGTAAACCTACCAGGCACACTAGCATCATCCTTGATAGCCAAAGTAAACCTACAAATAGGGAGAGGTGGTAGTGACCAGAAAGGTTCGGTTACATCTCATTTGTAGCTCAACAAATCTGCTGACTAGTGGAGTTAGCCCATAGAATGACTGTCAAAATACCCGTTCCGTTTTGAGCGGTCTGATTTGATGGGCGGAATATTCCGAAAAACAACTTGGCTGGTGTCAGGTGCCCTAACTGAAGGAACTCGCCCTTGAAGCAAGAAAAATGCCCGGTTCATGCCCTCTTTTTTGTTTTGGGATGGAAAAGGGGTATTTGTTTATAGAGTAGCTAAAAGACGACTGATCAAAACCTGCTTACTACATTCGCTAAAACTCCATTCCGGAATGTGGAGCCGCGCCAGAAAGGCCAAAGGGTAGCAGCCAGACGAAAAGCAGCGGGTCTCTGTTCTATACATAACCGCAATACGAGACGGTCTAGAGGTAAAGTTGTACTGCCCTCTGCGATGTCTTGAAGACAGTAAGATGTTTCCTCCGATCCACCATCACATGCGGGATAATCATCACTTATGGAAACAGCGATTCCGCCTTTCCCTCAAGACCGGAAGGCTAGAAAAGGTTGGCCTCAAAGTCCAATCCGATCATTCAGCGTGTGACCGTCGGGGAATCATTCACTGCGGACGGACTACCTACCAAGAGGCTGATACAGCTCCAAACGCATCTACCAGGCACACTAGCATCATCCTTGATACATTTATGTCCTACTTTCTGCGCTTCTATACATAACCGCAATACGAGACGGTCTAGAGGTAAAGTTGTACTGCCCTCTGCGATGTCTTGAAGACAGTAAGATGTTTCCTCCGATCCACCATCACATGCGGGATAATCATCACTTATGGAAACAGCGATTCCGCCTTTCCCTCAAGACCGGAAGGCTAGAAAAGGTTGGCCTCAAAGTCCAATCCGATCATTCAGCGTGTGACCGTCGGCGAATCATTCACTGCGGACGGACTACCTACCAAGAGTCTGATACAGCTCCAAACGCATCTACCAGGCACAACTAGCATCACCTTGATACATTTATGTCCTACTTTCTGCGCCTTTAGGCTGGGCTGGTCCAAAGCAGTCAAATCGGTCAAACTATTGAGTTATTGACTTCGAGCAGCGTACCCAGGAAAAGCCTAATACACGCTGCCTTGTGGTTCAGAGTTTTGAGTCAAAGGCTCACATTGGGGCATCTCAAACACACTCCTTTGCTTGGCCTGGGGAAGTTTCATCCACTCTTGTAGCCCTTCGTTCTCCAACCCCACCCCCACCCCTTCCCAATATCAAATGACGCGCTGCGGTGAAGCCATCTTCTAGTCCCCTACCTATCGTCTCGTCTGAACTATCTCCCAGCTAAATGAACCAAAATAATTCCCACTAAACCCCTAAGATCTAATTCACGTTGCAGCCTTTAATATCCGCATTCTACATCAACTTAGGCAGCGGACATCAATTGATGACCCTCATTAAGGCGCTGTACGCCAACTCCCGCGGCAGTATAAATGTCCACGGGAAGCTCTCTCCTGAGTTTACCACACCAAGTGATGTCCGACAGGGCTGTTATCATTCACCTCTCCTTTTCAACTTCGTCATTGATGCGATCATGGAAGACTCACTACCAGCCTGTAATGCCTGTGGGGTCGAAGTGCTCCCTGGGCCTCCGCTCACAGACATCGAGTACGCAGACGACAGCTCTTCTGGGATCTGATCCCGTGGTAATGTAAACAATATTAAATAATCTACATAATTCTGCCTCGCGGTTCGGCCTGCGCTTCACACCTGCAAAGTGTAAAGTGCTACTGCAAGACTGGGTGGGCTCAACCCCTAGCCTCATGCTTGCGGATGAACCG
>NW_008751955.1:96954-101184 GCF_000715545.1 Opisthorchis viverrini
CCCCCCAATGCTTCGCCTCCCCCCCCCCCCCCCCCAAATCATCGGTGAACGAAACTGCGGCAGCTACAGCCACTGTAGGACGAGTACACGGTTATTACAGCTGACAATGATGTTGAAAGCTTGCCTCCCCTCTCTGTCGACTTATGTTATGTCTCCGAAACGCACACAAGACCCCGTTTCGGTGATACACATCGAGCGGCTCGGATGTTTCGCATTTCATTCTTCGATTATCGTGTGATCCAGACACGATGGCTCGTGGTATCTATGGTTTGGGAGTGACACGCAGCCTGAGAACTGAAATCGTTTCACTTTACTGGATCCCAGTCTTTGCACTGTTAGATTGACTTGTTCAGTTCGGATTGATGCGGGTAATGGTGTCTATGTATGGTGTCGGTGTACACCCAGACAGACTGTCGGTGTGAAGCTGAAGCGGCTTCTCAAAGAGATGGCTTTACCGCGATGTGACCGCTTGTGAACACTCATAATCCTTTGAGCCATAGCATAGAATGCACGCGTGACACTGATAGAGCCTCTCGTACCGAGTAGAAGTCTAACACAGTCTCATGGTTCCTTAGTTTTGAGGTTAGAACGTGTGCGGTGGCTTTCTCCTCAAATTGTGAGCTGTTCTGATGATTCTACGCCTAATTCTTCGGTTAAGGACCATAGCCGTCCTCCTGTTTAGGTCTCAGTGCCGTAGCAGTAGCCCAGCCCACGCACAACCGTGAATTACGCAACTTGCAAACGGTCTCATGCCACACCAGCCGTCGCGTGATGCCACCAGCCGGGTCTCCTTACTTGCTGCATACAGTAGAACACGTAAGCGAAAACAGGCTACTGCTACTCCCTCCCTTCTTACTCTTGCGTATATCCGTTCTCCTTCTTGTCATCCTGTTGCCAGCGTCATATCCTTAGGTCCATTCTTAAGGACCGACGTGTTCGCTGCCCATTGCCTCTAGCTGTACTATCTGCAGTTGACTCAGCTGCCACGACGATTCTTTAAACCCTCCGCTCCCTGTTCTAACTGATTCAGTCAACTTGCCCAAAGAAGACGGATGTTATCGAAATAATTTACGTGATGGAACGGAAGTTCCTCCGCAAAGTGGTTCTCTTGAACGATGGACTGAACATTTTAAGGACGGCTTCCTCTGGTTTCTGTCAACACATCCTCTAGAAGAACCCAACCAACGTGAATGTGTTATGTCCTCTTTGATGCTATATCAGTCAGACACGTTAGATCACCGAAGTGGAGAAGACGAACAACTTCGAGGAAGTTATACTGCAAACAAGTGGATCGTTCCGTGGTATGAATTCAACTGAACCAGAATATAAAAAGAGCCAACAGTCCAATAGGATGTCAGTGAGAGGCTGAAATGTTGAAACAAAGGTTTCAGTTTACAAGACAAATCTTTAGTTAAATGGATTTGTTCGTTTGGAGGTAGTCCTCCTAACAGAATGAAACATCACAACCAGTCCGCCGTTAGCAACACAAATCCAACGTTAAATATTCCTCCACCGAAGAACAGAATCCCAGGCCGGATAGTCTGCACCCCTTATTTTATAAGGTGGCGAAGCCCTGGTGAACAGTCTGGTGACCCTACTGCAAGAGAGTCGGAAGGAAGTAAAAATACCACGAATGGAACTTCTCGACTATGACTTCTATCTTTAAAAAGAATATCATACAAAGCAATCATAGCACCTACCTGGTAGCTTAGGCATCGAAGGTACTCTGGTACTATTTTTCATAGGTTGATAGCCTTTCTTGAGAGACAAACTCGTGAGAATCCAGTGCGTTCCGAACAGCCGAGGGTTCGTCTACCATATCTTCAACCTGAGACAAGTTCTTGAGCAAAGTCACTCTTTCAAACTTCCCACATGGGTAAATTTTCTTGGTCTGAAAACGGCTTCTAACTCTGCCGATCGTCAGAAACCTTTCCTGTATTTTATGATCAAAGGCGTCCCTTGTAACTGGAAATCCCTTGTATTCGAACTAATGTGGGCGCGTACGGGTATATACCAAGTCTTCGCCTGGGTTCATCACGTCAAGGGGTGCTTTTCAGCTGTAACACTCAGTACATAGCTCTCATGCTACTCGAAGGAATCATGAACACGGTAATTCTGCCAAGTCGCTCGAGTGTAGACAGGAGTTGCCGAGATGTCAATGTGAGGCTTGAACTATGGACCATTTAATGGAAACATCGGATTAGCAATGCTGTGGTACATCGGATAGTTGTATGGAAAAGGAATTGTTCTGCGACGGATGAACCACTTACGCTTCATAGGTTACATTGGTTTAGAGATGAACTTCGCATGCCAGAGGACCGTCTGCCTCGCAGAGCTCTGTTTTCCCGGCCCTGTACTGAGTAGAAGCGATCATGAGGTGGGCAGTATACGACTTGGCAACGAAGTATGAAAACACTAACCAGTCAACTCAATTGGGTTGACAACTGCCGCCTCCCTGGATGGTGACCTCGGGGGTCAGTCGCCTCGCGACAGTGAATTACTGGGCTTCCACACGTATTCTGCTTCAACCATTGATAATGACCTGTTGTCACTAGCAATAGATAGATAGTGTGTCGATTACACTCAGTTATGTGATTCTGAGTTTTTCGCACCAGTTCGTCTGCACACAACTTTGTTATTTGTTTCCACAAAGCTACTTTTGGGGTCGGAGTCATTCTATCAGAATCCCCGCTTGGTCGATTATTGTGATTTAGGCATAGTCACTACCTATGTACCAACGTTCTCAGCACCTCCTCGACCTGCTTATTTGTTTGAAGCCAGCCAACAAGGACCACAATGATCGTTTGGTTATGTGTATCGGTGTGATTACCTGCTTTTTTCCATCATTTTTAGGTGGAACTCCCGTCTTTCTTGCTCACTGTCGGTTAACACCTTCCCGGAAGCTAATCACAATGACCGTTCCTTACGCTTCCGTTGTGGCTACCACTAGTTATTCCACATTCCTGCGGCTTTTGTTCATGTAAATATAATGTTGTGTTAAAAAAAGTATTGTTTATCCTCTAGATGGAGAGGAAGCGTCTATCGTTTGATTTGGTTCGAACTACTGGTGTTCTCTGTTATTTATGCATCACTTTCATTGATTTACCGATTCCTATTGAACGAAACCCTGCGGACGTAAGTTCCTTATCATTGTTGCTGGTAAATTTGGATTCTTGTTGCATTGATTCTCTTTCTCTGATTAGGAAAATCATTTAGCTCGGTCGAATCTTGTAATACTCGCGGGTACTCACCACATTTTCTGCGCACCACAACTCGAATTCGTTCTTATTTACTTCCGCCCGGTTCAAGTTGCAGTCGATCGACTTGCGTGCGTTTAGAGGTTTTTCTCCGAGTTTAAATCGTTAGATTACCCTCCTATTTTTCTTTTTCGGTCGTCTGACAAAAGTCCTGTCACCGCTTGCCGTTTCAAAGCTACTACTTTGTGACACGTGTTCACTGAGTGCACCTGCTAAAATTTGAATGTGGGTAATATGGGTATGCGGGATTTTTATGTACACCGAAAGGTTTCTCATCTTTAGCTAGTATGGTTATTGCGAAACCCTACTCTGTTTGTTAGCCTTTCTCAACCAATGTTCCATATGAACTCAGGTAGACTTGGGTTGGTAAGTCTAGTTGTTTGGTTGAAAAGCCCGTCTTTACTGGAAGTTTTCCAGTCGAGGTCTGTATATAGTACCCTAAGGTTAAGTGAGGTAGTCTTGTAGTGTGTATGTCGGGTGATCGTCCATTTAGAACCACGTCCTATTCTGAGTATTGATGGTGGCCTCTCAAATGAACTAGGTCCGTGACGGAGGATGTCTATCAGCGTTCCATTCCTTCGTGTTGGAACGTTTTCGAAGGGAACCGGATGTGAGGTCATATTTATTGGTCACTTGAGAGGAAAGCTTCCGCAGAAATATTAGTGCATATAGCCAAGCTTTGCGAGGTAGCTCAGTGGATAATATTCGAACTTGCTGACCAGAAAGTCCGTGGTTCGAACGAAACTCCGACATGTCGAGTGCTTTTGTTTAGGCAGGGCAACTAAGCAGTATCTCAGCCCATGTTCTTCCGTCGGGTAGTGTGGCAGCTAGACACTGAAAAATGTTACAACTGAACGATTTCTCGAATTCAGGGTCTACTTTGCGTTTGTGGGGGTTAACTGAGCTCACAGAGATGCTAGGGCCACTCAAAAACACCGCTTGCTCACAATGGAAGTTTTTCTCAACTGAGTAT
>NW_008751955.1:102571-118955 GCF_000715545.1 Opisthorchis viverrini
GACTGTTTTTCGGAGAAATTGTCAATTTAGAACCCCATATTGCATCTTTAACTGAAACGTAGTCCATATCCGGCAGTTACTAATTTTCCTTCACTCGAATCACTCTATCAAATGGCATTTCCATTCGGGTGGAGAGCGCTAGAGCCGCATCACCAGTGGCGCAGACGTGACATCAGCCTATCTATCGGGCCTCCTGCGTACAGTGTTTCGATGCGCTCCATATTGTTATGTGGGTCAGAAGCCTGATCGCTATGAACTGAGGATGTTTCGTTGTTTGACCATCAGTGTCTTTGGAGCATTACCCGAGTTTGGTGGAAACACCTTGCCAGTAATGTTGAAATACGCCGATTGGTTTCCGGAGGAGACAACCCGTCCACGACGGACAGACTGATCACATTCTGTTGGCTACGCTGACTTGATCACGTACTCCGTATGCCTGTCGATCATCATCAGCTGTAACGACTACATACTTGTCGTACAGTGGTTATAGCTGTCACAGTTTCGTTCACCGATCATTTCGGAAATGGGTAGCATTGTAGGTGGGAACTGAAATGGACTTTTAATTGGGGAGATTGGCAGGGGAGCTATGCATTGAAGGCAATCGC
This sequence comes from Opisthorchis viverrini, assembly GCF_000715545.1. Classification (NCBI taxonomy): domain Eukaryota; kingdom Metazoa; phylum Platyhelminthes; class Trematoda; order Opisthorchiida; family Opisthorchiidae; genus Opisthorchis; species Opisthorchis viverrini. Next base: position 103,177 of record NW_008751955.1, read on the forward strand.
TTGGATGCGCGAGCGCCAATGAGGGCACGACTGAGCCACGCCTGACAATGTCTCTAACCATCGATGTGTCCCGTCTCGGGGCCCCCGTCCAGCGAGATGGCAATCACCAGCGCAGCTGAGTTTGATGGTAATTGCTTTCATGCTCCACTGCCAAGCCATCACTTGACCTCCCCTGGCTCGTTTCCCACTTCCTGTGGCTGTGCGAAAAGAACCCTTCGAGGAGTTGATCGTTGCCTGTCGACTGACATCCTCGGAAAACTCTTTTCACACAGTCACCGGGAGCGTTGGCCGCGAAGGCCATTACAAATTCTTTTTCACCGGCCATCGTCGGCTCCATGACTGGGGACCTCGGGACATTACCCCAACCTTCATGTGAATCCAGTGAGATGCCAAATGTCTCCTCACTATGTGGAAAATGCTATATATCAGTTGCTATATCAGTTGCCATAAGTTTGCGTATACAAACGATGTGAGCAGAAAGCATTCTTCTCGGACCAAAATCGTGTTCCTAGCAAGTGACAGTTCGACTTTTAGTTTTGAAATCAGTGTCTTTGGAAATTAAACAAAACTAGGTGAAAACAAAGATAGTGGAAGTTTTCGATCTTTGTTTACTTTCGTCATTAATTGTGTGGTGAGGTGAATTTGGAGGGTCTCCCAAACCCTGTTGTTAATGGCTATCCGAAGGAGAACCTCCCGACCCGGAATATACAGACGATATTGTTCTCATTTTTGAAGACAGAGAGAGCTGACCCAGATCGTTCAGTCCTTCGGGATGTGCTTCGCTTACACTAAGTGCAGGGTCACGCTTCGGGATGTGCCGTCTTTGAACATGCCTCCATGTGTTCAATAAGTGATACTGGAAGTTAAGATAAAATTAATAATGGTTCAGCTGTAACACTTTCCCGGTGCCCAGCTGCCGTACCTCCAGAAGGAAACACGAGGGCTAGGACAGTGCCAGATCGCCCAAGCCTAGACAAAGGAAGTCGAGATGCAGAGATCGGTTTTAAACCACGGACCTTCCGTTCAGTAAATTCGCTCTCTAACCAGTAAGTCCCCAGAAGAAGGAACGGCCGCAACACCCTGTATTCCCAGCCGGTCGCTGTGTCCAACGTTGCTTAACTTCGGTGGTCAGACGAGAACCGGTGTTTCCGTTCGTTCAGCTGTAGCACCCTTTCGGTGCCTAGCTGCCATGCCGCCCGAAAGTTGCACGAGGGCTGGGATACGGCCAGGTTGCCCAAGCCTAGACAGGGGAAGTCGAGAGGCAGAGGTCGGGTTCGAACCACGGACCTTTCGGCCAGTGAACTCACGCTCTAACCACTTGGGCTATCTCGCCCCCGTTACGTATCTCGGAAGTTGCATTAGCTCTGGCGGCAGTGTGACAGAAGAAGTCGACCAATCGATCTTGAGGGCGTTTTTTGATTCGCGCCACTTGGGCGATCAAAAGGCTATATCACTTTGTCTTAAAGGACGCGCATATCAGACTATGGTACAGGCGGCATTGTACGGCTGCGATACCCGACCACTTCGAGTAAAGGGCGTGAAACATTCTCAATTCTTCAGCCACTGATATCCGTGAACTATGGCTGGAATGAACGAACTCGCGTTGTGGTGATGAGGAAGTGCGTGCGGAGGGTGCTCCACTCAATGAATTGACCAGCATCGCAACCCTAGATGGCTGTCATGTGCTATGCACGCCTAGCTATCGTCTACCAAGAGTCGTTTTGTTTTCCGTGCATCATGCAGTGTAGCGGAAGGGGTGTCAGGAAGAGTCTTGATGCTGCAGATGTTTGTGTTTCAGGATGGGACCGATGTGGCCCTCTTTGTGCATGGCTGGAAATGGTGAAGTGTGTGGCGGCCAACGGATGTCAGTGAGATTTATGCTTTCGGTTTCTATGCAGACTCTTTGGCTGTGTGTTTGAAACTGTAGGCGCCTCGGATGTGTGTGATAGGCTAGCTCTGTGTCTTCCTTTCATCCAGGCGAATTGGCATGGTTGTGCGGCAGTGAATCGCCAGTGTTCTCCCCCGATGGTAGTGTGGATGAAAAACGTTTTTTGTCTGTTTCATTCGGTAGATTAGTCGTATTGGTAAAAATTCCGGTAGAGCAGCATAACTTCCGGGATCCCGAATACAGCTTTTTGAAGTGTTGTTTGTTATCACGGTTGGCAGCTCATGAATTTGTCCACCAATCAATGAGATGCTTTTTCCTACCGTCCTCGTGCGTTGGGTGTAATGGGAACTAGATATCAACAGCTGGGTCAAAGCTGCACCCACTGGCCGACCCAACCGCCTACTGATGATATCTCCTGGGTTGATAACTGCTGAACATTACGAATGTATCAACCATCACCAATCTGTACAGCTTCAGATGACAGTTGGTAAGGATTGTACGGTGGGCCCATACAATAGCGCGCGTTCTTTCTACTATGTGTGTATGGTGTTTGCGTAGAAACCTCCTGATGTAGTGTGCGGATGATAATCTCCCTAGGTTGTTTGCACTCCTTTTTTCAATCTGACCCCTGTTTTAGGTCTAATGACGCAAGATGAGTTGGACGTTTATATGGCAACCCCTCCGAAAGAATACACTCTGTACTTCGTTCCTCTGGTTTGGGCGATGGATATCATCACAAAGGCACGTCGTGAAGGCCATATTCGAATGGACCGCGCTGTTGAAATTTTGTCGGAAGAAATCACCTCTTTCCGTGGTAGACTGGGAACCATTTTTGGGTATGATTGGATCAATCCACCTTTGGTTTATACGCAGGTGAGCTCTACTATTCATCGAATTACTGTATATATATATATATATATATATATATATACATATTCATGACAGAGAGGTGTTCGCTGTGTTTTCGTACCTGCCTACTTGAAATTGGCATTTTGCATTCATAGAGAAGCTATCAGGGAGTTGCCAGTGCTACACTGATTAACTTCGATTCACAGGCTGTAGATTGTGCTGAGATTTTGAAGCTCTATTTTATCCTGAAAATGAAGCAACTCTGTACGGGGAAGCCGAGGGCTTTTCTTCAGTACAGCCTGTTTCTCTGAGGGGCCTTATAGTTAGTAGCCTAGTGCTACGCCTTTTGGGCCACGAGTGACTGATCATCACTGTGAATGACTCACACTTAAGATGTGATGATAGCCTCCTTCAACCACACAACTTACATCACGTGATTCGGTCTCATGGAGTGACGGTGACGTTCAAACACTCGCATCCTTTGTACTCGACCAGGAGATAGCCTATCAACTGCGCTTATGTTTCTGAGCAAGGAGGTATTTTTGCGAACTCTACTTTGACCCATCGCGTGTTCCCTTTCGGGCGGATAGAATGCAAGTGTAAAAAACCGTAAGGGCTTCTCACCGCTTCCACAGTAACCTCATCCGAAGGTTGTAAATCTGAAGTCGACAGTGAATTTACACGTATAATTAATACTATAGTCTGTATCCGAATAGCCCACTGAATACTGTCTTGAACTTTCGTTTGGATAACCCAAACGGGCACCTCAGGTCCCGTTTTATTAAGTCCTATGCTTGTGATGTATGATCAATAAAATTGTGTTGTGGCAACCACCTCTCATGTACCTCAGATGCATCCAAGCCCACTTTTTGTGGACAGCGTCTTTTTATCCGTTTTACGTGATTTCCGTTAACAATAAGGAAGTATCTACCGTCTTTCTGTGCTGGATAAAACCCAGGCCATCTCATTGAAAATTCTTGGTGCTATATCGATTGTGCGAACAATGTTCGACCATTCGACTTTGTCCCGCTTGTTCAGCTCCATATTTGATTTTAATCCACAGTCAAGACACATAACCACACCTGACTTGCTGATCGATCCGAACTTCACGTATGACAAACCCTGGTGATCTATGGTTTGTCGATCGTGAAGTGTGGTGGACACAGAAAGCCAAGGAAATGAAAGAGGCCCAGAACGTCATTAATGCCCGAAGATTATTTCAGTTGATCTGCGCGATCGGTCCTCGAGAACCACATGTGAGCGAAACCATCGAGGACCGGAAAGGAGTGACCATCGTGATTTAAGAAGATAGGTGGGCCGAATACTTTGAACAATAATTGTCATGGCCACCAGCTGGCACCCATCTAGAGCTCACAGGTGACGTGGAACGGTGAACGTGGAACCGCCTACGGCCTCGGGGTTTTACGACTACATATGTTCTCTCAACTCTCCTGAGCTTCTGGCGCGGATGACCTCCCGCCCGTATTGTTCAAAGATGGGGGTAAAGTCCTCAGTCAGCTCTTATCTGATCTGTTTGTTTGCATTTGGGAAGAGGAATCTGTCCCAGCGTGGGTGATAGTGTCCATTTTCAAAAATGGGCTGGTATTGAGTGTGGTAACCACAGGGGGGTCAGCTTGACTCCGATCATAACGTTGATGCTTCGTCGCCTTTTAGTGACTCGTGAAACACTGACTCGAGAGCAGCAAGCGGGATTCCGGCTTGGTAGAGGTCGCGTTGACCAAATGTTCACACTTCGTCAGGTGGTAGAACAACACCATACATATAAGCGATCCACAATTCTAGTATTCTCTGATTTCCAAGGTTGACAGTCTGTTCTTCTTGACACGCTTGCCCACCAAGGAATGCTCCGTAAGTTTGTGGGCATAATACGTTCTTTGTATTCTCGGACTTCCGGACGTGTAAGAGTATACGAAGAGCTCTCCAAAAGCTTCCGTACACAAAGAGATATCCGTCAGGGATACCCACTCTCTCCATTCCTATTTAACTTCGTGAACGATGAGGGAGTGAAACGAACGCTGGAAGGTCTCCAAAACCCTGGTGTTCAAATAGCCTGTGAGGAACACCTTGTCGATCTGGAATATACAGATGACATCGTTCTCATCTTCGAAGATAAGGATAATGTAGAAGTGGTTTTGGATGAACTGACCCAAGCCATCTCGTCCTCTGGCATGCAGTTTATACCCATATAGTGTAAAATCATTTTCGTGAACACGACACTTACGACCCAGGGAGAGGCACTGGAAGTGTGACAGATGAGGTAATTGCACTAATCTTCAGGACCCGGGTCGCTTTTGCTAATTTGAGACACCTATGGCGTCAAAGTGGTATGTCCCTGAATCTCAAGGGATGTGTGTTCGGGCTTTTTTGTTGTATGGCTGTAAGACCTTGCCTGTTCGAGCAGCGGAACTAAGACTTCTTCAGGTTTTCGACAGTCGTTGTCTCAGAACCATAGCTCTTGTGGGCTGGTGTCGATGAATCCGTAACGAGGCAATTATAAAGCGAGTTTTCGGTTGTGCAATCAATACTTTGATTAAAGCACCAGAAGCTGCGTTGGGTGGGGCATGGGTTGCGTATGCCTCGACATCGTTTGCCGAAGAGAGTGCTGTTTTCCATGCCCAACTCAGATTGACCAGAAGCTTGGGTGGGGCATGGGTTGCGTATGCCTCGACATCGTTTGCCGAAGAGAGTGCTGTTTTCCATGCCCAACTCAGATTGGCGGGCACAGAGAGGTGACCAACCCTTTACCCGTCAGAGGAGTATGAAGAAGATTACGAAACATTTAGGTGCTGTCCGTGCTACTCGACTTCCAGGATGGGGGTTGCGTGATCTCCACTGCGCCTGGTTGAAGACGCTGCAAGATATGGCTGCCAACCGATGCCAGTGGCGTTCCTGTTGTCAGTTTCTATCCAGATTACCTGAATGAGCGTCTTGAGTTACAGACACCTCGAAGTGATTGTAGTAAACTAGCACCAAGTCCCTTCCTCACCTTTGCTTTCTTCTTCGCAATAAGGCTTTCAAATAAATAATGGTTATACGACAGTGAACTATCGGTGTTGTGCACGGATGTCGTGCTGTCGTTGCTGATGCTGATGATATGAAACCGTATCTTGCTTGGAATTAGAGACTACAAAACTTACGCTTCGCTTGGTGTTGAATTGTGTTGCGTTGTTTCGGAACGTGCTTTTTCTTGTTGGAAACGATTTCACTAGTTTTTCTTCATTTTTTTGGTCAATCGATCGATGCAACAAAGACGGTTAGTGGTGCTGTGTCGGGCGCCAGGCTAGCCAAACGTGGATACGTTTCTCTGCTCAAATGTGATAATTGAGGCCCGTCCAGCTTTGCGCTATCGGAGTTGTGATGGCGCAATCGCGTCGTACTCAATGTGATCGTAATTCGAGTCCCATTATGCAAAGGTTGAATCAAATGCTTTCTTCGCTTGATGTGCGCTGTTCAGATTAATCGAACCGGGTGTGAAGAAAGTGTCTCCAAAAATGCCTTGGTACCCAAAGTTACACTTGGAAAACAGGCTCTACTTACTCACGCGGCGAAAAGTTCCTACCTCGCCGTGTTTCTTACTGGCTTATACGAAATGGTGTCCCGATTCCCTGCGGCAATTTCGATGTATCTTAAGAGTAAGGAAACTGTGCTTTTACGGTTACTTTCTTCTGAAGAGGCCACCGCAAGGCATCAACTAGAAGGAATGGTTTCTCCCGGGAAGTTATCCTTCTCGAGGGGATGCGACGACCGTCTTACCTACGTTGTGTTCGCTACTAAGATACAGGTTTGCTAAGCATGTGGTGGTTACAGAAGGGAAATTTCATGACGGATACCATATGTGTCTTGTTAGTTGACTCTTGGGTACGAAATTCGAGTGGTTCGGGCCGTTAATCCACCCTCGGCACTCATTTGGGTATTTCAACTGTTTCAACCTGTCCTCATCTAATCTGGCAGTGATAGACCGTAGTTTTTGCGTACCGACGGCTCTGGAACTGCCCTTTTTTGTCTGTCGTCTGACATCGACACGGCTCTCCGTACAAACCGCATATGGTGTTATCAATCCTGCACACGGGATTATCACCCGAATTCGATGAGATGAGCGTATACGAGCAACCCAGTTCACAGTTTTGCGCAACACAATGAGTAAGGCTAGTAGCCTCATCTAATTGACAGCATGTGGGAGCAGGTACTCAGGCCCGATAAGCAAGTCCGCGTTTACTGATGATAACTGGACTTCATCTGGAGTTAAGCGCACGATAATGGAGGCACAACAAGGAAACATCACCAAGTTTTCAGTAGTCAGAAATTTTCAACCTGTACTCAGCATAAAACGGTTAAGATCAAAGTTTGAAGGCTTTCGGTTGACTTGTTCCAGATGTACGCTCACCTGTTTGGGGATATGCGAATGCCCGTGACCCGTCATCCACGGTAATAGAGAATCGTTCATACACCTTCTTCCAAAACGAATTTTAAAAAAAGATTTCTACAGCTGTATTTATGGATTGCTCACAGAATTTTCCACGAGATCAGGCTAAAATCTTCGTGGTGGAGTGAGAATCACCAAGCTCGGTTCTGGTTGACCGATATTCTGATTAATCAGGGTTCAAGTTTTTTTGGTACAAAGCCAACTTGCGACATATCCGTCCAATTGGTGTGGTGTTCAATTATTTTGGGCAGCTCAGAGAGCTTGTGTCATCACAGCTGGTTAACCAAGCCACCCGCTCATCTTTTGGGAGCATTCAACTTAATCAGTAAATTGGTTGTGTAGCACTCAGACCACTCAGCGTGAACTTACCGGCACGAAAGTCCGTAGGTCGAACCCATCCTCTGCATCGCGATCGCTCCCGTCTAGGCTTAAGTGAATGGGTGGTATCTCAGCCCTCGTGCTTCAATCGAAAAACATAGCAGCTAGGCACGAAAAAGCTGTTGAAACTGACTAATATGTACACCTATTTATACTAATAGCACCCTTTTGTTATAATTTTTTCATAGTTAACCTCCAGGTGGGAGGTAGTACGGCTGGAGTATAGGATAAAGCAACATGTGAAAAGTGAACATTTCTGGAGGTTTGTGGTTCGTGGATGATTCCTGTGTGGTAGTCTTCTTCCAAGTGAAACTAGATGGAAATCCGAGTACATCTAACTTAAATGCTTGGGGTTACGGTCGGGTTCACCCTGTTGAATCAATATGTGTAAATCACGTATGGGCAAGAATAATGGACGTCTGAAGCATCCGCTTCAGCAATATGGAAACTTCTATGTAAAAACAATTCAAAAAATCGTTCAGCTGTAACATCCCTTTGGTATGTAACTGCAACGCCACCCGAGAGCTGGGCTACTGCCAGATTGCCCAGGGGAAGTCGAAATGCAGAGGCCGGGTTCGAACCACGGACCTTCCGGTCAGTAAATTCGCGCCCTAACCACCGGGCTATCTCCCCCCATATGTCGTACTCGTAAGAACCGTTGAAGAACACTGACACAAACGATATCTTATTAGCCCAACGCACGAGTCTTTTGATATGGTTCCTTAATGCCATCCGTCGCCTTCCAGGATGGGAACCGCGTGGTCCTGACTGTGCCTGGTTGGTGGCGACACTACAAGATATGGCTGCCAACCGATGTCAGTGGCGTTCTTGTCAGTTTCTATCCAGATCGCCTTAATGGGTGTCTGGAAGTATAGGCATCTCGGAATGGTTGTGGTAAGCTAGCACTAAGTCCCTCCCCCGTCCACCTTTACTCTTTTCTTTACATTAAGGCTTTCAAATAAACCATGGTTGTACGGCAGTGAAGCATCGGTGTTGAACACTGATGTCATGATGTCGATGATGATTATGATGAGTGGCATCCTCGTAAATGGAAACACCTCCGAACATGTCCTCTCGGGGAGGAGAATGGTCTGCTTCTTTCTCATCGGAATGCAAACAAACACAGCAAGACTTTTTCGTACATTCGGTTTTTTATCGGTTACTTCTCAGGAGAGATGATTGGCCAAGTTTTCTTCTCCTGAGAAGGACATGCATTAGGTGGATATATTATTGTGTTGTCGATCAAAATTGTTTACCATTCCAGACGGCCACAATCGTTGTCTACGCGTATTTCACCTCCTGCCTTCTGGCTTGGCAGTATCTGGACCCAAGCAAAGCATATCCGGGCTATGAGGTGGACATTTACGTGCCTATTTTCGGTTTGTTGCGGTTCTTCTTCTACATGGGCTGGCTAAAAGTGAGTTTCCCACACGTTTTCTAACCTACCACACCAAGCGATGCTTTTGTGAACGTGCCACGACTTTGATTGTACATACATGGCGCGTTTGTGTGTTTGGAATATGATTATTCGTTCAGCCGGCTATCGTGTTTCGATTTGGTCAGGTCACATGTCCCCCCCCCCCGCACACGGATTATCTTTTCGCATATGGAATATCTAATTTGTTCCTCATTGCAACACTCCGTTGCGCTTATTCAATCGTGGACGATTACCCTGATGTGACCTCGTGTGTCCTTACCATGCAATCGGTCGTGACTTTGAAGAAGGGAGTGCAATGCGTTGTAATTCATCCTCGTTTGACTGGATTGATGATGCAACTTCAGCGTTGTCGGGAGAGTTTAGGTGGAAAAGAGAACCGAATTCTTCTTTTTGTATGCGTTTTCGACCCGGGAATTACACAGAAATAGAAGAAAAGCAACAAGCGTTAATAGCTTCGGGACTTGCTGGTGTCTGTAGGGATACCCGGGACGAGGTGGCCCTGTGGTTAGAGCGCGAATTCAACTGCCCGAACCCGACCTCTGCTTCTCCTGTTTTGCCCTAGGGGACCTTGCAGTATCCCATCCCTCATGCTTTCTTCTGGCGGTATGGCATTCAGGCACCGAAAGGGTTCTCCAGCTGAACTTCTTTTAAAGATACTCAATCGTTTCGATGTTCACTTGTGACCTCGGCCTCCACCTCTTGAACTATTCATCCGTTTTACGGAAACCACTACCAACTATGCATCGTTTGCATATGGTAGCAGAGATTGTCCGATAGGCAGGATTTAGGTAATGTTGTGATGTGTTTAGTTGCTTAATGTGTGTGTGGGACCTGCCCCACTGAGACTCCATCGGCCATGAGAGTGTGCATCTCTTAGGCTTAGTAACTCGTGCACTCCAATCGCCTTTTTATCGCGTTATCAGGTTGGTATATTCACGAACTAGGTGCACGCTGTTCTTTACTCGTCGTCCGATAATTCGTTGGGTCAAGTTATGCTCGAATGGAGGTGATATTTCTGCGGGATTTGAGCAGTGACACTGTTTGGTCTGATGTCTGGTGCTTGAGCTCGCTGTCACAAGCAAAATCCCAGCACTGTACAAAGAGATGGCGATCTCGTCCCAGTATGAATTTTTCACATATGATGTTGAAACACTAGCGCCAAATCCTTTCCCCATCCACCTTTATTCCTTTCTTCACAATGAGGCTTTCAAATAAATCATGGTTGTACTGCAGCGAAGCATTATTGTTGAAGAGTAATGTCGGTGATGATCATGAACTGAATGCAGTAAGGACATAGTGGAACCGAAGACAGGAAGCTGTAGAATATAAACTAAGGGAAACCTCGCGAGCCAGATCCCAGTAAGTAAAACGTAAAAACAAATCCATACATAAGCTAAGCATTGGCAGTCTTGCCACGCTGTACAGTACCTCTTATCTAGGTCCCACCCATCATCCATTCGTCACTGCTTTGTGTACTATATCCTTGCGCAACTAATAACCTGTTAATTGGTGGATACGGGAATCCCCACCTCCGAAGAGCAACACCGGATCCCGGGAAATTACAACCCAACCTTCTGGGGTCTCTCAGTCAGGTTGTGCCAATCCCTAAGAGGAATCACAATCTCCTGAAAATTTCCATAAACCATCACGGCGGGCTGACCGTTTGAAGGTAGGTCATCACAAGCATGCAGTAAGCCGCAATTCAATAGTTGTAAAGCCAAGGTATCATTGACCGGTCGACGTTTTAACACGTACGTAGCGTGCCTTGGAGCGTCTAACCTGATTTGCCATTTTCACGAGGACAGGGAAACGACATATTACTACGTGGTCTTGATGCAGTTGCACGTGTCTAAAAGACCGCTATCGAATCCCAAAACCCAATAGTACATCGGTCCGTTGTTAAGCATGACGAAGTGGTTAAAACCGCTCATGGGTTCATGCCTAAGCAGAGGCTACTTCTGCCCTCTAGTGAGCTGATTTAACCCTACTGGTTCTGTGTGAAAAAATGACCGCTGATGATCGCTGACGGGATGGTGGTCCAACTGTGCCACCCATTCGGAGTCTATCTGCGATGCCACTCAAAGGAATCGTGAGGGCCGAGATACTGCCAGGTTACCCAAGTCCGCACAGCAGCAGTCGAGATGCAGAGGTTTGGTTCGAACCACGGACCTTCCGGTCAGTAAGTTGGCGCCTTAACCACTGAGCCGTCTCGAGCTGTCAGGGTTGTATGAAATAACGGACCGTTCAAATAATTCTTGTGGCATAAAAAGCCCAACCCATTCGATTACGTGATAGAATAGATAGCAGAACATTCGCGCTGTTCCCCGTTGCCACTTTGCTGAGCTTACGCTTAGTCAGACGGGCTTACAGCAGGATTGTTCCATTGATCTGAGGCGGATTCGTAGTTGGTCAAAAGCTCATATCCTTTGAGAATACGTAGTGCTAACTGCGCCATCGTGATTTGTGACGGAAAAACCGGGGTCATTTTTTACACATACTACTGTAAGCTCATTCTTTCTGTTCCATTCTCATAATTCACATCGTTCCAGGTTGCTGAATCTCTCATCAACCCATTTGGGGAGGATGTCGATGATTTTGAGATTGAATATCTGATCGAAAGAAATCTTAATGTGAGTCGTTTGAGTGTATGTGGATTGTTTCACTTTCTTCGTCGTAAAACGAGTTTACTTCACACTCACTCACTCACTCACTCACTCACTCACTCACTCACTCACTCACTCACTCACTCACTCACTCACTCACTCACTCACTCACTCACTCACTCACTCACTCACTCACTCACTCACTCACTCACTCACTCACTCACTCACTCACTCACTCACTCACTCACTCACTCACTCACTCACTCACTCACTCACTCACTCACTCACTCACTCACTCACTCACTCACTCACTCACCTGTTTACTCTCACTGATCCGCTTACTCGCTTATCCATATACCTATTCCACTGCCTCCGTTCACAGGTATCTTATTTGATCGTTGATGAAATGCACCATGATCATCCGGACTTGGTACGGGATGCTTTCTGGGATGCCACGTGCCTTAGCTCACCTGAATGGCCGAAAGGAGCCGGTGACATGGCAGAGGAGGATATGTCTAACATCACTGGCACTGATGGTGACCGGTTTATCGGCTCATTAGCACATTTCGATGTGACTGGTCGGAAGACGAGCTCCGCTTTTTGGCGACACGCAAGCATATCCAAACCGTTCGCTTCAACTTCCAATTTGGGGTGAGGCTCTGTTTGCATGTTGACTAATAACTGCTGATGACTTGTGTTATGTGTGCACAACTATTACGGCTAATTTGAAATGATAGTGATAGGCGATTGGTCCGGTAAAAGCAAGACGGTTGGGCGGAACTCAAGTAGAGGACATTTTTGCCACACACCTCTTTTCTGTAGCCTTTGTCACCTTTCAGGTGAAGGGTGTCACCAGAGAATGAAATTTAGAAATCCAGCTTTCTTTAACGACAAGAAGAGAATTTTTATTCTGGTGAAAACAAGTTTGGTTTTGCGGAAGACTCACCTGGAACCAAGCTGAATCTCTCGTTTATGATGTTTTCAAGTGCATTTCGCCAATTTCATGCAGTTTGGGTTCAAGGAGAACCTAAGGTTAACGGAAACTCGGGGACTGCGTCTACCTGATGATCCCCAAGAAGGGTGAAACCGGTCGTGGGCTGTCGAAGAATTTTCAGCAACCTTATGAGTAGTGTACTACGTATATACGTTTATCGTGATATCTCGAATATCGTACCAAGTGCAGCAAATTCAGTTACGTGAAACCTCATAAACGAGAGATTCACCTGTTTTCTAAGTGAGTCTCCCGCAAGACCAAATTTGTTTGCACTCGAGTGCATTTCGCTAACAAGCAAAGAAACTTTATTCTGGTGCTGTCGTAGATAATGTCACTTGCCCCCTCTATCCTTCAGTGCTGTTCTAAGGGGACGGGGGGGCGAGATGGCGCAAGTGGTTAGAGCACGAACTTACTGGCCGGAAGGTCCGTGGTTCGAATCCGACCTCCGCCTCTGGACTTCCCCTGTCTAGGCTTGGGCAACCTGGCAGTATCCCAGCCCTCGTGCTTCCTTCTTGCTGCTTCCTGCTTCCTAACGGGGCGACTTCTCTTCTAGGCATTTTGCGCAGACTTCTAGATTTAAAATGAGATCGTTTCAAGGAAAACTTCCGTGGTACCTTAAGTACCGCTCCTGCTGAGACATATGAATGGGTTTTCGCGCGGGAAATTCGGTTGAAGAATATGACAGTCGAGAATTTTCCGTTTGTCTCACGTTAACAAGTGCTAGTTTGCCCCTTGATAAAGAACCTGTTTATCACGGTCTGACTGAGCTTAGAAAAAGGTTACTTGTTGTAACGGGAAGCTCCGTACGATGAGGATATGTTTCAGACACTAGCGCACAAGCACCGGTTGGAATGCTAGACACAATAACCCCTGAATACGAGTCACTCCGAAGAGAGCCCACCCCACCGAGAATCGTAATCGATGGTAGAGTAGTCACGCCATGGGCCGAAAACTCCGTTAATGATGATGTCTTTCCCAGAGGATGATTGTACCTATGAGTGGATGGGGGTATGGGGATTTCATCATCCTTTTGTCGGGCTTTGGCAATCAATTATAAAATGTCCAACTTCCTTACGTAGTTTCATCTTTTTGTCCGGTTGAGATAACGGCTACATCTCAGCTGAGTTCTTGGTGTGATCTTCCCAGCTAGCATTTTCGCCAGAAAAACCACCAAGTTGTACTAAACGCCCGAAGCAAAAAAACATGTACAGTGCGTCGGATTCAAAGTGTATGTGTATCAACAACACCTGGAAGTCCGATGTTCAGTAGGTACCCGACTATTGGGTTCACATTTTTGAACCGGCGACTGGTTCGATCTGGCCAAACACGTGAAAATCAGACTTTCTAGCCCTTACGGCGCCTAATTGCAAGTGGTTTTGTCGTTGCATTCCACCTGACACCAGTTGGACTTCAGATGAAGAAACCAAACGCTTTATTTCTAACGTTAACTTGAATCACAGTTGACGCGGTAAGGATCCTTCATGATTTCTTCAAAATATGAGCCAACTTTATCGTCTCACGAAGCCTCACGGTCGAACAATCCATGGTTTCCATTTTTAAACAGCAGGGAGTTATTCGATAACCCAAATTAGTTGATTAAAACTCGAACACCGACGTTCACTAATCTAAGACCACCAAGGGGCACCGAACTCTTTTAATGAAGGGTGCTCTTCGGCCTTCATTCCTTACTCGAATTGTAATACAACCGTCACTGAAAGTTTCTTGCCCTGAAGTCTTTCGGTCTTGACTAGATGAGCATCTGGTTGGCAGATTTGTCCCACAAATTACGCCGAATGGATTCGAACTTTGGTTTTTGGAAGTTTTCTCGCAGCATCGTCCAAATAAAGTCAGTCTATGTGGAAAAGTCAAAATGCACCAGACAGATATTTTGACTATGTTGGGAATCTTGAGCAGTGTGTCTATCGTCTGTCCTCAAAGATAATCGAACCCGTAATTTTCCTCATAAGTGTTTGGCTGCCACTGTTCACTCACAAACAACCGTTCAGTGGTGTGATTTACGTGCACGTGGATAGAGTGTGTGGCGATTCCCTTTTCGATTAGTCAGTGCACGTCACGTGATCTGGTGTTGACTGGGATGGTGGCTTACACGTTTTGCATGATTTTCTTCGTTCTGGGCAGTTTACTCGTGTTTTGTAAGTAGTGGGGGACTTGAATTTTTCGTGCGTAGATTTAATTGTTGAACATTAATCGTGCCCGCTCTCGTCCAAGTGCAACTTAGTCACTAGTGAACAACTCCCTGCGACCATATCGCAGTTCAGTTCTCTCTGGTCACGACTCCTAAGATCCGTAAAGATTCGTGAGGTATGACCTTCTGGTAGTTTCTGACAAAGATGACACACGACTGTTTTGTCAAGGCAGACTTCAAACTGTGTTCTTGCAATCTGTAGATCCGTATAAGTTTGTTTCGCTCACATACCATGTACTTTTTTCCCATTTCTCTCGTTTGTCCTTCACTAGAAAAGTATCTCAACTGTGACTGGGTTTCAAGGTGTCACTTATCCAGCTCAATTCCGTCACTTGTTCCCACCGACAAGCCCGTTGTCGTCAATCGCTCACCACTGCTCCATCCATCTTGCACACCGCATTTGTGTGATCCCACCGAACACTGGCATTCCTCTGCGATATAGTCAATATTCCTCCGGCATTTGTATACCTTGCACTTGAGCATACTATCTATCAACTTATCTCAACTGATACTTGTTTCGATGATTTTTTTGTACTTCATGTATCAATATAAAGGTCAGAGTATCATTGCTCATGTTTTCACCAGGGCCGTATTTTTGCTCTCCGGGGGAATGGTTGATAACTAAGGTCGTGTGGATGATGAGCTGGTTGCAAACGTTTCATCAGTGCACAAGCACAACATTGTGTAACGCGGGCTCGAAGTAGCTCAGTGGTTAAGGTGCCAGCTTACGGACTGGAAGATCCGTGGTTCGAACCCAACTTCAGCATCGCCACTGCTTGTGTTTAGGCTTGGGCAACGTGGTAGTGTATTCCAGCCCCCGTGCCTCCTTCCGTTAGGTACCTCCGTACCGAAAGGGTGCTACAGCTAAATGGTTTATACATTTATTTATTTATTTATTTATACTGCTCAACGCCTGGACTGTGACGCACCAGCAACACCCTGCGCATTGGTGACGAAACTTTTGCAACCAAACTACCAA
>NW_008751955.1:120223-130014 GCF_000715545.1 Opisthorchis viverrini
TAGCTCAGTGGTTAAGGTGCCAGCTTACGGACTGGAAGATCCGTGGTTCGAACCCAACTTCAGCATCGCCACTGCTTGTGTTTAGGCTTGGGCAACGTGGTAGTGTATTCCAGCCCCCGTGCCTCCTTCCGTTAGGTACCTCCGTACCGAAAGGGTGCTACAGCTAAATGGTTTATACATTTATTTATTTATTTATTTATACTGCTCAACGCCTGGACGATGACGCACCAGCAACACCCTGCGCATTGGTGACGAAACTTTTGCAACCAAACTACCAAGCTCAGCCAACAGAACAGCGATCAAGACCATATCTCTTTTTGGGTTGGAAACCAAGTGGATGCATACTTATCCTCATTCAAACAGGGTTTCGTCGATACTTTGTAGTTATCCTATCCAATTCGATACTCAGTCGCATGCAGAACGTTCGATTAGACTAATCTGGGAAGGCCCCTATTGCTTTTTAAGCGGAGACTGGGACCGATTCGTGGGGTTAATTTCGCGGATTTTTGCGCTATCAACAACGATTATTTGTTGTGCGATTTCAGTTCCCCAAACCAACTGAGGTGCTGCGCTTAAGTTTGAACCTCGGACCTTCCATTTCGTGCTTTGGTCAGTGCCCTGCCTCGAGATTGCAAATGAATTCGTGGAAGACAATGGCTCACGCGTAGATTATTAGACGGGGTGCGGTTTTTTGGCACTAACGCTTGATGTTCAAGTCTTGGCGAAGGCAACGCCATCCTTAAAAATCATGTTTGAAAACCCCCGATCTGTCACGCTGGCTGCCAGAACCATCCTTCATCAGTGCTTCGTGGGACTTTCAAATGGAGAGATTCAACGAATCCAGCATCCCATTTGCCGAAAAGCTTCAACTCAACAAGTGTCAATATGTCTACTTTTGGAGCTACCTGTGACCTTAGATCGCAACCCTTACTGAATAGTGCTGATACCTTAAACACATATCGATTTGATGTTGTCTTGCTCTGTTGAATACAGCTCTAGTCCATACCAACTTCCGTTGACTGGAAACGTCAAAATGCATCTTCGTCGGCTTAACCGGTCCCTGTCTAGGCTTGGGCAACCGGGCAGTATCCCAGCCCTCGTGCTTCCTTTGGATGGCATGGCAGCTAGGCACCGAAAGAGTGCTACAGCTGGACGATTTTATTTTTTTTAACTGGTCACTGACGAAGTCATCGTTTTGCAGTCAAATATCGACGGAACCCCTCTCCCCCATGATGCAACTATCAATCTGTGTTACTCGGGCAACGAACGATGTATTAGCGGAGAAGGTTGGCCGCAACATGAGTGAAAGTACTTGGGGTTTCTCGGGCCCCCCAGCACAAAGTATACTCACCCCTGGGTTCGAGTCCTGGTTTCAAATTCCTGAGACCATTCTTATAGTTGACCGTATTAATTACCACCGAAAATAAACGACACGCTACCTGGAAAACCGGCCGAATTCCGAAACATAAGAGGATCTTATCCTGCGGGCTGTTGCAACCGTAAATGGCTGAAAAGGGACCCTGGGCTTAAACGTCAGTTGACTGAATAAAAAGTTGTTAGGGTTGAGGACCATTGCGGTAGCTTTCATCTACAACATAAACATGGAACACCCATGAGGTCATCCGCCTTTTCCAGAGTCTTTTACATTTGGGCGATCATCGATTGGCAAGTCCACCTTGTGTCTCATTAAAATTCACATCCCACCATAAACTCATCGTGGCGCCGAGTTTAGCCAAACTCTACTTGTGTCTCTAAAACAATTCCAACGAGGCCTCCACAGACGGTCTACTCGTGAGATGCATACTTTTTAAAGGGGAATAACAGTCGAGATAAATCTGAAAGGTGGATGGTTCTGACCAGTTCTTAGGTCGGTCGCTGCTTAGCTTGATTACTGCAGATCAAAGTTAACTATTCGTCCATATAAAAGTAATTGAGTGTTCGCTTCCGGTTCAGAGAGAAAGTCTTCCTTCAATCTGGTTATCTCACTACCACACAAAACGAGCCCTCAATTGCTGTATCGTATGGATAGTCTCGGACACGTGAATCCTGATTTAAGAACACTACGAAACTTATTGCTCAGCTAACAATATAGAGACTCTCCCTTTTTTCATAAAAAGTTCATAAAAAAACCCCAGCAGAACTGCTTTTGGTGACGAGTTCACCACCATCCCGTGCTAGTACAGCGCGAGACAGTTGCCGCTTTCAACGTATTCCCCTTGTGTTCAGCCATACTATCTCTGTGACTGAACACTACTCAGCTTTGGAATAGCAGAATGTCACATGGTGCAGAGTATGCGACGTGACGTCATCAGCTGTTGAACTTCGCCGAATGACTAAGAAGCAATAAACGCGCTCTATTTGCGGATGCCACTTGTGAAGCTAGGCGGAACCACACGGTCAGTAAAGATCAAAATTGGAAGTTCGACCGAAAATACTACACTCTCGTATGGATGATTCAGTGTGCACAACTATTTGCACTCATCTCATTTTATCAGGTCACGTCATTCAAGAATGAGCCGAGTAAATTTCAGAGTCTCCGAAGGATGAAGTCCCGGGCACATTGGTTCAAGCGCTTCAGTTAGAGGGAGTGAATTCTACTCGTAAACAGCTCTTGCAAGAAAGGACTATTTCTATCAGTTTTATGGTGGTTCTCCTGCGATGGAATCTGTGAGCCCCCAAAATCTGTTCGTAACTTTGTCAAACCTCTGTGTCTGTTAGGGAAGCGAATTCAACAGGCAAGCATTTCAATGTGTTATTCACCGTGGTTTCTCGGGAGAGGCAGTGGTTTGATGGAGAAGAACTGGCGTTTCAATAATCTTAGGAAGTTTGACTGTAGCCTGAAATGATCATCGGAATAACGCCAAATTTTCGGGAAATATTTGCATACTGATAGCAGCAAGTACTGTAACTCCTTCCTGCAGTGTCCATCCCTCCCTCCGTCTTGTGACCGGTTCCATCAGTAGTATAACTGCATTGTTCAATTTTTTTCAGTAAGATAGAGGTGATTTTTTATCCATTCGCTTCTGTAGGTCTCTCAATGACGCAACTTGCATGTGGAAGCATCTTGCCAGACCGATCACGGATGGTGCATCCTAAGAGAGCACACAGCATACTCAAAACTTCATTGATCGCTGTTTCGGTCAGTTTCGTGAGATCCTTGGAGAGTCGTATTTTTAACGCGCTTACATACTCATCTGGTGTAAACTGGGGATTGGGCACCGACTGACATGAGTCTCTCCAAGCTGCTTTTCAGCGAAATCCGTCTTCAAGATTCACTAAATGAATTTACAGGCATTTTTCGTTGACAGACCATGCTACTTATAGGATTGATAGCAACTCGCTGATTCCTTGGCTAAGCATCATCAGGCAGTTTTAGTCCTCAAATTCAAGTGAGTCGTTTTTCTTGCTTGAACGCCACATTGACAGTTGATGGGTTTTCATCTCATTAGCATGCTCAGTCAGTGCTAACCTGAGACCTCAAACTGGCTTCGAATGAACTGATTATGCAAACGAGTTCAGAACAGTATGAAATTGGCAGTGGATCGTCCTTAGATTCTCATCGTTAATAGGAAAAAAACACGATGTTTACCACACCTGCCGCGTACCACCCATGTGGATTCGAACTTTACTCTTTTAACTGAGTTCACATACGGACACAAAACAGTAAGCATTGCGGACTTTTTCCGTGTACGGAGAGTGAAATCTGAAGAGTGGCGAAGTGAATCGTGCGTGTTTCTGTTCGTATCTAGTTCTCCATTGCATCGGACGAAAAAGCGAACCAAGCGCAGTTTTATATTCTTTTTCGACCCAGGCGATAGGAAGCTAATCGATTAGCGGTCGGCATCTGCTCGGGTACGTATCACTTTACCGTGACTGGCAACACCTGTCTTCAGCACCCATTTCATACCTCTCATCCAAACCTAGTTAAGTGGTATCCATTTTCAGATTCGTCTGTCACGTTGTACTAATTCGATGGACCCCTAGCAGAATAGATTATACTACGTGCGGTCTGCGTTGATCCGTGCGTTAAACCAGCTGAACGCGCTGTGTAAACCTGAGGGAACAAGGGCGGATCGTGAACAAGAGTCAGTTTTAATGTCACCTACATGCCTGGTTAGTAGTCCGTCATCATCATCAAGGATATCAACATATTAGTGTTCAACCCTGAAGCTTTGCTGTCGTATTTCATGGTTGCACATGGGCTGGGATACTGGCAGAGCGCCCATACCTAGACGGGAGAACGATTAGGGTCCTCAAACAAAGCTTGACTGCAAGGCAGCGGGGTTTGGCCGGAAATGCAAGTACCCTGCCATTCTTACAGAACATGTTGGTATCCATGTTCCAACCCCCAACCTAGAAGGCCAGTAGACTCTGCTCCTCATACCCCTAACCAGTGACCAACCTAGTATGAGGGACTCTGTAAGTGTCGCGTGGAAACCCCCCAGTATAGGTCAATGGGTCGCCGAGGTGCGCAAATCGTCACGCCACGGTAAGATCCAATCTCCTCATGACGGGACGAGTAGTTCATAATCGTCACATGTAAGGGGAGGATTAAACTCATTGTTTACTCGGATAGACGGCCAAGGAAACTGATTCACACACACACGTAGCCCGAACAAACATCTCTATCCAGCGGCAACCAACAATCGGTCTGGCCTTTACAAAGGCGGTAGTATGAACGATTGTCAGCTCAACGAATTGTTAACATGGGTCGCTAGAGAAACTGTAAACGATGCGACAAAATATATTTAAGTAAAATACGATGATGGTATATGGCGATTCTTTAATTCAAATGAACCCAGTCAGTACCACGCTGCTGAGAGGTACTGATCGGCTGTTTCCTCCTCGTTGGGAATCATCAAAATACGCACCTCAAAAGCTTCACGGGGGCGGTAGCTAAATATTACGCCGTTCAGCCACAAGTGGCTTATAAACACTTTCATAGCATATGACGCCATTCGCCCTTCAGTAAGGAACTCTACATCACGGGGTCGCACGTTGAATGGCTCCTCGTTGTCTGCATCATTCTTCAGTTTGAGCTACTTATTAGTGGTTAGTAGCATGTAATTTGGGGATTTTCGATTGTCAGCTCGTCCTGTAAGCGAAGCCGATCTACATTGACAAGCCGAAGAGCAACGTACGGTTATTTCGGCCTTTTTGGGAATCACCATCTCAAGAAATTTCAGGGATATTAAAACCCCTGGCCACCCGGCTGGTTGATGAACACTCAAGAATTTGTGCAAGATTGGCGGAACAGCAGGGTGACTAAATCACGCTCATTAAGCAATGAACATCATGTGATCACTTGTTGACTGTATCCTCGCGTGACGGCTTCTCAGATGGAAGGTTTCAACAGCTTGTAAGACGTTTCCCGACAGCCCATCTATAGTTTGAATTTAGTGCGATTCCGCAGGCTGATTTCGTGTTTGAAATACCTAGTAAATGAAACCATTCAGATGCACATGTCCATCAAAATCCTAAACGGATTTTACACCAAGAGCGAGGGATAAGTAATTAGTGGCATGTTTGGGAAACGCTTCGCGGGTCTGGTGAGTTCATTCATCGGCTGCCCTGCCCAACAAATGATGCATCTAACACAATTATCGCCAGTTTCCCTTAGTACCAGCTTTGCTGGCTTGTCACCATTGTCACTGCCAGCATCATTGATGTGCAAACCGTGCTACATTCACGTAAAAATACAAGATCCATTTCTGTTCAACGCCATCCACTGAATTAAAGGATCATTTTAATATGGATCACATTACTTGTAGGGTGAATGGAAAATTTGAACAGACCGCCACCAGTTTCCCACTTCTGGGGCTCGTCTGACGTGGAAAGCCCGTGAATTTTCGCTGAAGTTGTGTCATACCTAAACACCGAATTACATATCTGAGGTGAAGAACGAGATGTTTAGTTGGATTACAGCTGAATATCATGTTAACGCCAATTATACTTGCAACTGTGCTTTTATCGCCAAGAATCCTTGTTTTTTGTAATTACGGTGAACAGTTATCACCATTCCAAATAAACACTTTCCTTAGGTCGTCCCTGTTTCACGATGGCTTTGCATTTTAACCGAAGAACTGAGGGCTCATGGCAGTCGAAAAAGAAAACCCTACTTGGTCGGGAGCTTCTATACGCAAAAAAGAGCACTACACGGTGTTACGTACTTCGCCACTATTTTGGCGCATTTCGGATGTATGAAAGTGCTCGAAAGCAAGTTGGAGTTTTCCAGTCCTTACTGATCCCAACCAGTCCGAGTAGATGGAACTTGACAGATTAAATGGTTGAAAACTAATAAACTTTCGTAAGCTTCAATCTAATGGCGAAGTTCGAAATGGCCAATAAGCTGAAATTGGGCGAAAACATACCCAGAATGAAAATCCGGCATATGAACTCCACGTCCTGTTTGCGGCGACAAATCATATTGCTCATGAGGACCCGCACATGAGAATCCTGCTCGGTGCCCTTGTAGCGACCCAGTCACCCACATACTTGACTGTTCAACTCACAGTCGCTCACTGGATCGCAAGGCTTGTCTTTTTTCTCATACGCACAAACACGTCGCATTAAGCTGACTCATCGGACATCGATTGTCTGCACCGCCTAGTCAGCGTAGCAACCACTCATGTGCCGACGCTCCCACGTATATGCACTGGGACGTACATAAAGGGAAACCGAACCCAATCAGGACACAGACTCGCGCGGGCGCAGGGAGCAGGACGTCAACCTCTCCACAAGTCCACGGATAACCATGGAGTACGTGTAGCAGTCTAACTGCGGAGAAGAACACGTTCCCGCCGTCCGGACTTCCACCAACAAACTCTCATATACGATAAGTTTCCTTTTTGACTTGCTCCCCTTTTTCGCACTGTATTTATCTTTATACGTGCCACAGAAATGCTAAAAACTTTTATTAGTGCACATTCACCTTTTGATTTGTATTATGACTATCGTCACCTGTGCACTAATAATTGGTGAGCCCGACGTGAATTTTATTAGTGCATACACCTAATTTGTATGTGGATATCGTCACCTGTGCACTAATACCCTTAATCTTCCGTTGACCCTCTTGGGTGCTTACCTAGCCTTTTGGAAACCAGGCCCTATTTGTCCAGCATTTCCGTGAATGCGCGTGTAATCGCGCTCCATCTTGTGGGTTAGAAGGTGTTATATCTGCTGATTCGTCAACCTGTGGTATTTGCTGCTGACCCGCTCTAGTACCTAGTTGCCGAAAAAGACTCACAGAAGGGGACACAACAGCTATATCCCGAACAAAAGAGTGCGAAAGCAAAAGTTACCACGGCCTCGTGCTATCTAAAGGGGACTTTCCGACATTGATCCAAGCTGTTTGATAGGCGTTAATGAACACCCATCAACATCGATCGTGCCTCTATGTAGAGCCTGAACGCTGATCACATTCGGTCATGCTTCTGTGGCGTGTAAGAACACCCATCAGGTTTTGCTGAATTGATTGAATGATTGACTGGCCTGCCGGCTTTCCAGTTGAGTTTTTGGTGGAGCACTAGGTTCCGGGCATTCTGAGATTGCTTTCAGGAATCTGACCTTTCTGATAGAAGGATGCTATTTGAATGAAGGACACATGATGGAATACTTCATTACAAATCAATAGGACGTGAAGTAGACCGGCAAGTTTCCTTTTCCCTACTCCAGTGCATTCTGTCCACAAATTTCGTTTCACTTTCCTTCGCGAACGTATCATCGGATGTTTGCTTCACGAGGTTCTAATTTTTTCGATAAAAATATCGCGACAATGAAGTCTTCTGTGACTCGCTGAAATTATGAAATCAAATTGCAAGAACTATCTCCTCCAGTCAAACGGGGTTCAGGTATTTGGACCACAAAAGGAGATTCAAATGTACCTATTTCCTCCTAGTGGTGCCACATGATCATGCAGATCCGCAAAGCAAGACTTCCGGTCACTTACTCGCAGAGCTAGAATATGGCAAGCCCGCCGAATCCGTTGTTGACTGGGAGTGTTACATTCATACATATCCCAGTTTTAATAGTTGGAGACCAATTTATTCCTACAAGGTATGGATTTCCATTGTCTTGAAAGCCGCCACCAAGAACTAGTCGCTTAAAGTAACATTCTTATCCGCTGTAAAGCCCTACCTTTCTGGAACAGGAAAGAACACTGAACGCATCGTTTCCTCCATCCAAAAGGGCAAAATCACGATCTGTTGATCAATCAGGTGTGAACATCTCTCTCTCGGATAAGATCATTTCGCAACAGGCGTTACCATATCCTCAGTTATTAGCCAGCTGGAGAAAGGCTATCCACACAGGATAGCGTTGACATCCCGTGTGGATATCCACCCATAGTCAATTAAGTTAATGCGTTTCCCTTTTTCACCGGCGCACAAACTAAAATGTTTAGACGCGTAACGCACTGGACGCCGGTCGCTCTCTTTGGCCAAACGTGTTCAAATTTCAATGAGAAAGCTGAAAAATCAGTTTTTCAGCTGGACAGCAAGAACTATCTACTAAATACATCACTGAGAATAACAACCGTTCAACCGACCATCAGTAAGTGGGGATGTACGTAGCCACCAGCCTCTGTCCCTGACGTCAGGTCCGTGCAGTTTCAATACCATGAGTTGTCTAGTTGGTAAACCACTGTTACCGACCAAGTAGTATCTAGAGTTCGTGGTGGCGGTTTCCGGATTGCCATAGGCTTCATCGAATGACACGAAACCGTTTGGATTCCGGGGTCGGCTGTGGGCCTGATTCCTTATTTTGGTCATCTCTTTTACCGTTAACGATGGTTGAACCACATCATGAAGGTGTGCAGAGCAGAATGGCGCACTCAGAAAAATCGTGTTGTGTTGAGCAGTGGGCAGAGTACAGATTTGTTCCAAGGCTTGAAACACTTGATGATCTGATGACCAGTGTGGCCCAGAAAATACGAATCCAGATGCAACCACAGTGTAGATAAAAAATTTCATACTCCCACCAAATGGCACACTTTACTGTTCGTATTCATGACAGTCCGGCGCAGATAAATAAAGGACGCTGACCCTTTGGGAATGAAGCAACCATTCGTTTTCTATTAGCCAAAACTGAAGTCCAATTCCCAGCTTCACCTTAGTTCGGAGGCCCTCGTACACCATCGAAAGTGGTTTGCCAGAAGCTGGTCACCCACGGTTGGTCAAGGGTGTATTTGTCACGTAGCCTTCCGCGTGAGTAAGCTTCTTTAATGGTTGACAGAGCAATGGATTGAGATCAGAATAGTGGCCGGTCGGCTAATATACTCCGACAAAAGTAAAACGGGAGTCCCCGCTTTGTTCTGAACTAATCAGAGCTGGTGTACTCGGGCTGAATGAGGACTGGTAAAAAGACACCTGCAAATCGTGAGACCACTCAAAATCAAGCAAAATTCAGGTGTCTGTGTCGCCATCAGACCGCGAATATCTAGCAGGTGTGTTAGCCAGTCATCAGAGAGAAGGCTGTACCACTTGTAAGCTGCTCTTTTTCATGCTCAGTATCATCTTTTTCCCTATCATTATCAGTCACATCGCTGTACAAAAGTTTGTTTTACTAAAAAAACAACCGCTAACGCCCGCTCGTTGGCTCCAACGTGACTTTGACGTAATCCGCCCCTCCTTCTCGGAATCCCAGCCGATTTTGCTAATACCACACAAAATTCAAAGACAAGGCTCTACGTTGTACACCTCCAAGTGGCTATCTCCCTGACCAGGGAAACTCGCTAGTCAGTCAGTAGTGGCGACAGCTTCCACTGGCCAGTCACCTAGTCGCCTCTACTACGT
>NW_008751955.1:132589-139821 GCF_000715545.1 Opisthorchis viverrini
CTACCATTACCACTGACCGAGGTCCACAATTCACTTCAACCCTTTTTCATGCCCTCAAACGACTACTTGGTACGGATCACTTCCGGACAACTGCATACCATCCGGCTGCCGACGGCATGGTCGAACGCTTTCATCGACAGCTTAAGGCATCGCTGATAGCCTCGTCTAGCACACACTGGTCGGAACGCCTCTCACTCATTCTTCTCAGTATACGCAATACTGTTAAAGAAGACTTGGGCTGCACAGCCGCTGAACTCGTCTTCGGCGCTACCTTACGCCTTCCAGGTGAAATGATAGTCGACTCGCCAACAACTGGTGAAATGGACCCTAATTCCTACGCTTTCCGGCTTCGCCAATACATGCGTGATATCCGTCCTTCACCTACTCGACAAACTTGCAAACCTACCCATGTACATCCCGACCTTGCCACATGTGACTATGTTTTTGTGCGCGTCGATGCGGTTAGAAAGCCCTTACAACCGCCATACTAAGGGCCCTTCAGAGTCATTTGTCGGAAAGACAACACTTTTGTCATTTATCGTAACGGCCGCAAAGACACAGTTAGCATCGATCGACTGAAAGTTGCTTACGTGCACACACGACCAACCTCTGACGATGGGCATACTACGACCCCCTCCGTTATACAACCACACAGTCACACGTTCCCTCCTTTGACCAGTGACACCACCAATACCACACACACCATCACTCACAAGATCCGGTCGACATTGCAACCTTCCTGTTCGTTTCAAAGACTAACTGTCGTGATGCATTTCCTTTTCGAGCGTCTTGCTCGTCCATTTGACGCTCTAGGGGGGGAGTTCTGTAGCACTCGTAAATCGTTCTTTTTCATGCTCAGTATCATCTTCTTTTTCCCTATCATTATCAGTCATCGCTGTATAAATGTTTGTTTTACTACCGCCCGCTCGTTGGCTCCAACGTGACTTTGAGACTTTTGCCGAGTGACTGTTATTGTGACCTCCGGTTGGCTATATTTTGTCGCTGTTAACACTAAACGTAAACGAACATTTCAGCTACAAACGCTGGACTAATATATACACACTTGTGGAGTAATATTTCAATCACCGGAGATCTGGAATACCAGGAAGATAGAACTATTCTTGGTGCGGTGGTTCAACGGAATACGCACTACGGAATCTTCTATTTTGAACTGTAAGCCAAGATTTACTTGTATTTTCCCCTTGTGACTTTGTATCTGGCTTACATTAGTAATTTGCTCTGTTCACTAGAGACTCCATAGGGCCGTTAACCACTACAAGGCGGTTGTTGGACCACTTGTTGAGGCAACCAGCCAACCAGTCACACCACCGAAGCGAAAAAATGTTCACTTGTATAGTCTTGGTTCATAGTGCCTCGTGTTGGATATACAGAGTTCACATACAGGAGCGAATAAGGAGACGCTTTGCAGGCTGCACCGAACACAAACAAACTCACTGTTCAATGTTCCTCCCTTTTGACGTTGAACAGCCATAAAAGCGCCGCTGGGCAGGAAAAGTACCGTTTAAACGGGACGCTTTAAACTGCAGTAAACTGCTGACTAGAACGAAATGATTGCTTGCATATTTGCTTACTTGTTTCCTCTCGTGTGACACGCCGCTCTCAGTTGGACGAAACGCTTTTCGCGCGTGACTCTACATGGCCGCACACATGGTTGCTACAATGAATCTATTGCTCTCTCGTACTCTTAATCTAACGGCATAAACCCTGCAAATGTGCAGTTCTCCCAGAAAAAGCCTTACGCTGTTGTACCGGTTCAAGCGTATGAAAGTTTTTTACTGATTTATGATCATGAATGACCTCGGTGAAGCCTTGTTTCGATTTTTCAGTGTCGATTTGGGCCACCATCGAGAAAACCGCATTCGAGTTGGCTGCCTCTTCTTTTTATCTAACGATGCAGACGCGCTTTCTCATCGAGAAAACTTTAGCTATTCGTGGGGCACTGTTTACAAAGGAATGCCAAAGCGGTTCTTTTCATCAATCAATCCAACCCGGCCTACTTTGCGCCTACACCGATCATTTGTTACTCACGCACGACCTGTCACTGCCTAACCCCAAAACCATGGGCCGCGCGTTTTACGAACGCATCATTCATGAAGGTAAGCTTCCCGCATTTCATGGCCACTCACGGTTCACATATTATGGGCGGTGCGAACGATTCCTTCCAGCGACCGTGTGACAATAGCTTGTGGTTTTCAAAAGCGTCTGTGGAATCTGGCCATCTCATTAGCTTGTACTGCACTGACCAAATTCACCTACACACTGTTGAAAATTTCAGCTAGACAGTACAACGGGTGGGTTTACAATAATCTTTGCTTATGTGGAACAGAATTGGACATAATGAAAAATTTCCAAGTAAGTGGCGTGCGTTATATGGACTTTCGAAAGTTTTCAGCAACCTTGTGAGTAGTTTCCTTTATGAAAATATACCGCGATATCTCAAATATCATGCCCATTGAAGCATGAAGCGGCCTGTGTGCAGCACATTCAGTTGTAGAACCTCATAAACGAGAGGTTCAGTTGAGTCTATCGTGAGAACCAAATTGAGTTGCAAATGAGTGTTTTCCTCGAAAAGTCCTATTTGGGTTAAAGTAGAACCTGGTTTGATGGAAACTCGATGACTGCGCCTACCTGATGAGCCTGAAGCGGAAGGGTAAAAACAGTCGTGGGCTATCGAAGATTTTTCAGCTAGTAGTTTTCTTCATGAGAATGGGTTATGTGAATTGACGGGATCACCGCATATTTCAATGAACAACCTCAACAAACCGAATGTCACCTCAAATTTCTGTGCAAAACCAGTTGCTCAATCCAATGTGAATAAACCTATGTGCATTTTTAGCGTAGTCTTAAAAGTATGTCACAATTTTTGTCTGTCAAATCGTTCGCCTACGTGGCCAATTACTTTTATCATCGATCCAATGACTGGGCACCCAAGAATAGGTGGCTACGTCCTTAATTATAGGGGCAAATTTTCTTTCGTAACCTGACACGCTCCTAGCCGAGCAAACGCGGTCTGGGTTAATAGAATCGTCCGAGATGTGTGGGCGATCTTTTGCTCGATTATCACCATAGCAAACAAGCAGAGTCATTCTAGAGGTCGTGATTTTCTGCTTCTGTGTGCACTTACCCTGAATGAAAGACTAACGCCCGTTAGAATTTCATTTTGTTTCAATCGGTGGGGATTAGGACCAGTAGCGTAATCTCCAGAGTAATGTGGACGAAATTCGATGATTGGCAACAGCATCTCGCAGCAGGAAATTGTATTGCCAATGTATTCTCATCTGTAAAAGTGCACTCCATTGCGAAAAAAGCATAAGGACGAAAATTCCTCGACAGCCCGCGACCGGTTTCGGCCTTCTTGGGGCTCATCAGGTAGGCGCGGTCCCCGAGTATCTGTCAACCGATCGTAAGCTCTGAAGGAATTTTCAGGATCCTCATGGGTATTGCATTACGAATATACATGTGTCTCGATATCTCGAATATCGTAGCAACTGGAATATAAGGCGGCCTTGTTGCTTGGAATTATCACATTCAGCCGCGTTCCGGTTTAATCTCTCACAAAACCAAATTTGCTTTCGAGTGAGTGTATTTCGCTTATGAGTACAAAACTCATACGATATCCTCGGGCTGAAATTTGTGACACGTTCGTTTTTAGCTTAAACTGTGCGTATGTTCCCGCGATCTTTCCATGACTTCTGATTCGTTCACCGTATTTCACTCACCAAATGTTACAGAAGAAATACTGCACTACAAGCAAGGCTCTAGGCTGTTCAAATCCTCTATTCACGTTCACTTCTACTCGGTACATTCGACACGCACACCACTAACAGTTCCCCAGTCTTTTGTCAAATCAGAGAACTTTTGGAATCTCATGAAATTATCATGCGCAACACTACTATTAAGCTGGTAACACCCGAAATCCAATTAACCATCTCCTAAGTTAGGGCTTAGTTTACACAAGCTTGAGTTGGTCAGAAATTTAAGGTGTCATTCATTCTCATTTTATGAAATCGAATTTTTAACAGTACGGTTCACGGCTTCCCTCTTCACAAGTAGCGTTCTGAGTCATCGCAAAATTTTTTGAAACACCAAATAAAAACATTGCTTGTTTATTGTAGTAGTAAATCAGTGTCCGTCTGGACGCGCAGATTCATTTTACGGTCCTAAACATGACAAGAATACAAAATTGAGGCATTCAGACGGGCTGTTTGAAAAAGACTGGTGCATTACTTCGCCCGATCCTTTTATAGTTTGTGCGTGATTTCCACAGCTCCAGCTAGAACGAAGATGTACTCAGCACTGCAACCCAAGGTTCTCAAAGTTCAGTGGCTTTTTGTGGTTGTTTTGGAAGAGTTCCTAGATTAGCACATGATAGCACGACATGCCTTTCATTGCACACTGATACCCTTGCATTTTTGCTGCGCTGCTCTTTGCCACCGCACGTACAGGTCACATACTGTTTCTACGTTCGTTGGTTCTGTCACTGCACTGAGTGCCATACGAGCCTATCGGTAAGACCAATGATCGTTTTTACAAGCACTCGTTTTTGTTCCCCCAAGGGAGCTACGTGTTTTACTGGCATTACTAATTTTATATCCCCGTCCTATAAAGTTCCCAGACTTCCGCTGTCTTTCAGATAGGAGGAAGAATATCTGAGCAGCGCACTACTACTTTTTTCGATTTACTCTCGTTTCCTCTATTACTTCCACTTTTGCCCGTGTGTTAAAAGGGTACCGTGACATTGCTACCAACTTGTAGATCATAGATCTTCGACCAACATTAACCTCGAGGGTTACCGGCCATAAAAATTTTGGTTGAGCTATAGAAGGATAACAGGGAAAAGAAAAACCTCCACAGGTATTATACGTTGCCTAGCTCCATTGGGGTTTTCTGCTTGCTAAACAAATCATCTGGAGTTGTGCTGCATGTGCCCAAGTTGGTACCGTATACGGGTAGAGTGCCCTTTGTCTGGCTTTACTGAAGATGTTAAGAGTGGTTTGTAAATCCGCTAAAATACCCCAAGCCTAACTGAACACATTCCCAATAATCCATTACACTCAAATCATCCCACCCGTTTCACGTCAGTCTGTCTATTTGCCTTTCTACCAACTGCCAACCTAAATACACGGATTCGCGGACTGACACACAGGATCAAGGCTTTTACTCAGGTTTCTCAGGTCGGCTTTGCCTTGTCCTTCACCTGAAAGGCAGAAGTGGAAATGGGTGCAGAACTGAGAAGTGTGCTTGCAAGCGCAAGGGTTCGCATAAATAATTGTCTGTAGTTTCTGTAATCCATTGTCACATTTATTTACTATTTTTTCCTGAACTTAAACTACATTTTGTAACTGTTGTACATATTTTATCATGACGTTTGTTTTACTGTACCAATAATCACAACAAGAAAATAATTGTGCAATACGCAAGTTTTCGGCCGACTTTCTGACTTCTTGCTGAATCAGTGGACTTACGCTCCGGTGAATTGTTTGCTGACTACTGAACCAGTGGAACCATATCTCTGTGTTTATGTGAACTGTTGAACGTCACAATAACTCTCTGTGACATTTTTTTTTTTGGCTTAATTTTCCCATCTTGGAACACACTGCTCACACGTAAATGATCAGTGGAAAATTTCTACAAGTGGATGTTTCCTTCACAGCATGTCACTGCATTGTAATCGGTGCAGTGGACTATTGGATCTACGCATTCGTGAGTCCTTATCGATTGCATATTCTTTTCTTATTGTGCTTTTGTTACTTTGCTAGTTTATGGGATCCAACGCGCTAATAAATTCCTAAGTTTGCCACATGTCCTACAGTGCTTTCAACTGCGTTCTGGAAAGGGCGTTAACAACCGCCGGAGGAAGGAAAGTCCACACAGATACTATCCGAAAAGAGAGAAAATTTTGTCTAATGAAATTGTGCGGTCTGAGCTTCATCGGTGGTGAAAAATCTGCCGGCCAACCATTGTTCAAACAGGCCATTGGTAAGAGTTAGGTCACCTCGGGAGTGACGATACTCTAGGGGAAAGAGATCAAGCACCACGAGACGCGTTTCGTAGTCCACAGATTTGAGGCCGGCAAAAGTTTTCATAGCGCCTCGTTTGACACGCTCGTGCGTCCGGAGTAGACAACTCGGTTGGCATATTCAAGGAGCGGTCTGACATAGACCCAATGAGTCCATGCGAGTAATACGTGGGAAGGTTGCAGTGGTCCAGCAACCCAATACTTTACTTTATCAGGAGTGCGTGGCGAAGAAATAAAAATAATAAAGCTAGATTGAGTATACAATAACAAAAAGGTCAGGTGGAGCGGACTCCCTGAAAATTATTCCCCTTAAAATAGTTCGTCGTTGGCACAGGTCAGCGAACAAACAATGCTCAGGTTATGGCTGTCCAGGGATCTTCTTCTGAACAGTTCACACATGTAATAAGTTCCGAAGATAGTCTGAAATTTTTTGACACCAGAGTCGACACATGAGACTCACGAATGACCGCTGTAAGCGCGAGCAAAATCAGAAGAGAGAGTCGGACCAGGTAACCACGTTTGTATCACATGTTCGCGTTTTCGCAGTTTTTTGTATTCAAACAAAAAACGGTTATGCAATTAGCAGAATACGTAACTTTATACTGGAAGAAAAATAAAGGTATAAAACACGACATTTGCACCGAATCATCAGCAGAAAGGCGAATGACTTCTGGGCAGATTTCTCATAAATATCTATCCGTATATTTATTTATCCACCTATCCACATACTTTTCTATATATATATATATATATATATGCATATATGAAACAGAATTAGCTGTCTGCACTCAATAATAAAGCGTGATGATGTATGTACCATTAAACACGTTCGGGATATGTGACCTCACAATTGGTGTTTTGAAGAGCCCTGTGCAGTTTGTTCTGAACTGTGTAATGAGTTCTGATCTCAGAATAAAACTGAACCAACTCAGTACTGAAAGCCAACTTGTGGGAACACTCTAGTGCAGGTTCCCTGGCCTAAAACTCCGGAAGAGCTTAAAAGATGCTTTAAAAAATGTAAGAGGTCATAGCTGTTATGGAAAAGATGCCCCTCGTTTAAATATGTCTTCAACTAGCTGTTGCAACTTCATATATATTTATAATTACCTCCAATCTTGGATGACTGCCTTCCTGGTTAGCAATTCAAATGAACCGCCACTTTTTGGGCTGGTGGAATTGAACTCTATCACAG
>NW_008751955.1:140768-146000 GCF_000715545.1 Opisthorchis viverrini
GAGAACGACAGCATAATGGATTAGGTGACTTCCGTCATCTGGAATGCATTATAGAGGGCCTGGAGTTACCTAAAATCGGCCTCATGCAGTTTGATGGTCAACCCAAGAGCTATTGGAGGTTTATGCGTCAATTCGAGCTTTGCGCCGAAAACAAGACCCAAGACGAGGGAAAGGGGCTCGTACAATTGGTAAACGCGTGCTCCGGTGTAACCAGGGAGGCTATCGAAGATTGCCTCATGCTTCAGCCTGCGGAAGGATATGAACGAACCCGCCGAATTCTGCACGAGTCTTTCGGAATGTCTCATGTGGTTGCTACAGCCCTGATAGATAATCTCATTAAATGTTTTCGTTCTACCTCGTGTAAGGCAAGAGATCTGACTCAGTTGGCCTTCAAGATGCAGAGTTGCAAAATGGCTCTAACTACAGTGCAGAACTGAGTTCCCTGGAGAATTTGGATAGGTTGGTGAGGTGTTTGCCCAATAATTTACAACACAAGAGGTCGGAATCCGTTTACCAAGCCACTCATGAGGGGGAGCCAATTTTCGCCGACCTCACACAGTTATTTACTCAAAGTGCTAAGCAGTCGTTATGGCCTTCTGGCAGAATCCGTTACGCAAAGGGACCAAGGTGTACCTGGCTAAGCTGTTACCGATGTAGGCAAGAGCATAACCGCTTGGAGTCATGCGATGGTTCGCTCGGATCAGGCCCCACTGTTGAGCGAGATCGGTTGTAAGGTTTGTGGTGGTAAACACCGTACCAGCAACTGTGAGCGCTTTCTGTCTTTCGAGCCAGTGGAAATATGGTCCACCTTAAGGTCTCTCAATGCCCGTTTTCGGTGTCTTGAAGGCGGCCACAAAGCAAAGGACTGCCAACTGCAATATCGATGTGGGTTATATGGATGCCAAGCCAAATATCACGCTCTGCTACATTCGAAACCACTAGATAAAAAAGCAGAGTTAGTTCCTGCCGTCAAAAGCAACGCAATGACTGACCGCAAGACGGCTGTTTCCCTAGGACTACTT
This sequence comes from Opisthorchis viverrini, assembly GCF_000715545.1. NCBI lineage: Eukaryota > Metazoa > Platyhelminthes > Trematoda > Opisthorchiida > Opisthorchiidae > Opisthorchis > Opisthorchis viverrini. Next base: position 141,791 of record NW_008751955.1, read on the forward strand.
CCAGTTCGTCTAAGAGGACCTTCGGCGGGACTGATCACGTATTCCTTCTTAGCCAGTGGGTCCGATACCACTATCGTATGTCATAACTTGCTGCACCAACTCGGCATAGAGAGTCATCGAACGCTGCGTGAAATACAGACAATCAGTGGACCTTGTTTAGCGGTAGGAGGATCTGGAAGTTTCGAGGTTTGTCCACTTCAAGGTGATGAAGTGATTTTGGTGAAAGGTGCTTCAGTAGTATCTGAAATCCTCGCATCATTAGTCGTCGATTCACGCTGGGCTCACCTGAAAGAATTGCCCTTTGAGGATATTCCTTCTAAATCGGTTGGTATATTGGTTAGCTGTGATGTTCCAGAAGCTCACTGGGTGCTGGACTAGCGTTTGGGAGGTCGAAAAGAGTCATTTGCAGTGAAGACACGGCTGGGTTGGGTTATTCTTGGGCCACTGGGTGCAGGTAACCGTGTGGGAGTCGCCGCCAGCTGCCTGTCGTCTGTGGAGCTGAAAGCGAGCCGAGCAACTATTAACGTTATTTCTACTCGAAGTGTTTCCGGGCGTTTGTTTGCCCGATGGTCTAGCTGGTTTGGGTTGTTGACATCAGTTGCATGGTTGAGGCGCCTCATCCACTACATCATTCAAAAATTTGGAAGGTCTGGCGTCATGCCGTTTGTAGGTCACTTACAAGTGAAATAATTGACCAAATCTCGGGTGGTCTTTACCCGTCAGGTTCAAGCGGAAGTATGCAGTGATGAGTTAACTCGTTTAAAAGCGGACACTCGGTCGGAGAAAACTAGGGTCTCAGCCCTGCGTAAGCTGTGTCCCATCATTCTGGACGGTAATATCTGCGTTGGTGGACGGCTCCACTATTCCAGTTATGCATCATCCCTGAAGCACTCGCCTACCTTACCCAATAAACACCCGGTCACTGATTTACTCTTTCGGCACTATCATGAGACAGAACGGTATTCCGGTGCCTCTCATGTACTTGGCTTTATTAGGCAAAACGTTTGGATATTTCATTGGAGTCAGGCGGTAAAGTGCGTCCTCCATAAGTGTATTCAATGCAGAAAGCGATCAAGGAACATATGTCAGCAGATGACGGCTCCGTTACCCTCGGTGCGATCTGAAAAGGGTAAAAAATATTTCGAGGCTGTGGGTGTTGATTACTTTGGAACATTTTTGGTGAAGCGTGGTCGCAGCACGGAAAAGAGATACGGCTGCATCTTTTCATGCATGGCTACCCGAGCGATTCACCTCGAAGTGGCGCATTTTTTGACTACCGATTCCTTTATTTTGGCGTTCATGAGGTTCGTTGGTCGAAGAGAAAGACCTGTGGATATGTACAGCGATAACGGATCCAACTTCCTTGGTGCCGTTAAGGATTTCAGGGAGCACGTATCGCTTTGGGACCGAGCGAAAATCAACAACCAACTATTTGCTTGAGGTATTCAGTGGCATTTTAACCCCCCGCTGGCTAGCCATCGAGGAGGAGTGTGGGAGCGAATGACACGATCAGTACGGCAAATCATTTTTGTGCTCCTCCAAGAGCAAACTCTATCTGATGATCGTCTGTCAATCTTTTTTGTTGAGGTAGAACGTATTCTAAACGATCGGCCTTTGACATTCTTGAGTGTAGATTGCCTTGACGAATTGGCTCCGACTCCGAATCACCTCTTGCTACACGAAGCGAACGCAGGTATCCCATCGCTTTGCGATTTAAAGGAGCGGCTCACGCGACGTTGGAAACAAGTGAATTGTTTGCCGGCAGTTTTCTGGAACAGGTGGATGAAAGGATACATTCCAACGCTTCAGTTACGCCATATGTGGTTAAGTCGGGACAGAAAACTTAGGGAGGGTGACGTCGTTTTGGTAGTGTCCGAACATCTCTCTAGAGGAAGGTGGCCGCTGGGTATTGTCACCAAATGTCAAACGGATGCAGACGGCCTCGTCAGAACGTTTTCCCGCCGCACTAGCTCCGGTGTCATCAAGCGCGATGTTAGGAGCCTATGTTTCCTGGAAGGGAAGGACTAATGGGGGGTACGCAGGTTTAGGGATGCTTCCCAACAGACGCATTAGAACAGCCGGTTTTTAGTTCAGCGCGATATCGTGGGTAGGCGCGTGTACCGTTGAAACCGGCCCTTTTGGCAGGATTGGACTCGGACCATTCAGGTAGGTGGATAACTTTGCATGCTTGTAGGCTAGAGCTCTCCTGATAGCTTACCTGTTCGCTTAGTGACCGTCGGAGGAATTTAGGCCGGCAGTGTTGCAACTTCATATTTATTTAAAATTAATTCCCATCTTGAATGACTGCCTTCCCGGTTAACAATTTAAATGGACCGCCCCTTTTTGGACTGATGGAATTGAACTCTATTTCAGTTTTACAAGATATCTATATTTTCCGTTTTCCTTACCGCGCAAATCGTTTTTACCGCTTTGATTATACAATTTTTGTACCAAAATCTTGGGCAGCTATATATTGTTTAATTCATGAGTTTGGACGCGGTTTCGGTCACGCGTTGACTGCTGATCCATATCGGCTTTGCTTGCCTTTTGGAGTACCTCACCGTTTGTCGAAAACCGTTGAGGTTTGTAATCTTGTGTTCCGTGTAACTACTTTCATTTTTATAGTACAGCACATTTGCGTAGCCATTCGTTCGGAGTTTTGCCGGTTTGGTTGCTAAATTGGTGCTCGTTGCCCAAGAATTCGAAACGGTCGTAACACTAGCCTGGTGGAAATATTGTTTGATTTATCCTCACTTGACAACTTGGGTGTTAAGACTATGGAACTCCTTTGTGGACGAAAGAAATCGATGAATTTCTTCTCAATCTGTTTTAGGCCTAACCATGGCAGCGAAATGTTATAAGTAACCAAGTTTCATTATGAGAGTATAAATCTTTGCGCGTTGAGAAATTTATCACGGAATGAACCAACTTGCTTCTCAGCTCATATTCGGCCGGGGCGTACGTTTATCAGATATCCTTTGTGAACTATCATAAACCCGCTCTTAAACAGGACGCTATAAGAATGGAGTTAGTGCGAATCTAGTTTGATTTTCTTCGTAGTAATCCGCACATCTCTACTTGACTCATTATTTACATCGTACCGAACAGCTTGTATTACCTGATTAAAGTGATGTAGGTTATATTAAACATGATTAAGTCCGAAATCTTCCCCGGGACGCCACAGCAACCGCTTCCAGCAGAACCTATGAAGATTATTATCACCTCACTCGCTGGTGGCCATTTCTCAGGGTTTTTACTAAGTTGCAACACGTTTGTGGGATTCGGCAGAAAGCCATGTCAAGGTGGATTGCCACATTCAATACACTAACGTCAAATGGCTTATTCATTTTTTTCACATTTCCGGGAAACTCATTCTGATAATGACCTCAAACAACTAATTGTTGATATTAAGCAATCCAGCACAGCGAACTAACTGGCGAACACACTGCGAAGCATCCTTGTTCACCTCTACGATGGTCCATTATTGGGGACTTTTCAGTTAGCTCTGAGCCCAAGGTGGCCCCAATGAAAATTGGTAACCCGCCGCAGTTTATGGAGCCCAACTAGGCTTCCCCGCAGTGCAGCGGGTTACTTTGCCTTTGACTAGATTCAAGAAGTATTCAGTGATTTTCACTCTTCATTTCACGGCTCTGTGCAACCGAAATGTTTGTGACAAAAGAAAATTAGATCGGATACAAAAATGTGCATGAAACTGAAGTGGCTATATCTCCGCAACGGATACCAGCCAGTACAAATGAAGATAACAGTGAGATTATCATGAATAGCTGCCACCGACCCGCCCCGCAACCAACATGTTTTAGTTATTTGCCTGCATTTTTGCGTCCTCAAAACCCTAACGCACGTGTCTAATGTAGTGGGTCCCCTGAAGGCAACGTCGTCCACATTGGTGAAGCATTTATACTCGCTTGACGAAGCCGCCTCCAGTCTGCCTAAAAGGAAGCAATTGTCGTGCTAATTTACAAAAACGGCTACTGACTATAGCTTGGATTCTTCAGGCCTATAAGTCTCACTAGCTTGCCGTGCAAGGTGATGGAACGCATTCTGGAGCGAGCTACCCTAGATCACCTTACTTCCAGCAACATGATATCTCCAGCTCAACACGGATTTCTCCCACATCGCCCTTGCGTAACAAACATGCTCGTGTTTATGGACAGCCTAACGCAAGACGAGGACGAAGGTCTGATATCGG
>NW_008751955.1:146077-160659 GCF_000715545.1 Opisthorchis viverrini
ATTCAGGGGAAAATCCTTCGCTGGATCAAGGCGTTCCTATCAGGCAGATCATTCCGAGTGAGAATAGGCTTAACCTATTCCTCTCCAGCGCCGGTCTCCATTGGAGTTCCTCAAGGCTCCGTCTTGGGACCACTCCTGTTTCTGATCTGCGTCGGCGACCTCCCAGTTGTCCTTGCAAGTCCATGTCTACTTTTCGCGAACGACTTGAAATCCTGGAGTTCCAATGCAGTGCCCTCCAAATGGATGTAGACGCTGCCAAGCCATGGTCGTTGGGCTGGTAACTTCCTCTGAATAAAGAAATGTGCGTCCATATGTCATATGGAGGAGACTCAGCGAATGCCTTTGTTATGCATGATGAGAATGGACCTGAAAACATCATCAGGACAGACGCCAAAAAGGATTTGGGCATCTGGGTCTCCGCAAGCTTGTCCTTCTTACTGCATCATGAGAAATCGGCCCAAAAGGCATTCGGCGTTTTACGGATGGTCCGACGCATTTTCTCCCGCATCACTCACATAGACTTCCAAATGCTCTGTAGGGGCCTACGTCAGACCGTTCCTGGAATACGTCAACCAAGTTATCTACTCAGGAAGCATGCAAGACGTCACGCTCATTGCGCGTGTCCAATGAGCCGCTACGAGAATGGTTGTCAGCCTCAACTTCTTAAACTACGAAACCCGCCTTGCGATGCTTGATCTCTTTCCCCTAGAGTATCGTCGCCTCCGCGGAGACCTAATTCATACTTACGACCCGTTTGAACAAAGCATGGAAAACAGGTTTTTCACCGTTGACTCAGCAAACACACGGGGAGGACATAGTAACAGGATTTTCAAGCTCGGATCGGACACATTCATCACGCAAAATTTTTTCTCATTTCGGGTAGTAGATGTGTGGAATGACCTTCCTCCGACGGTTGCCCACGCTCCTTCTAGAACCCAGTTCAAAGCAAAACTAGACGTTTATTTATGCGACTCCTTGCGCTGGCGAGCATACTGCCCCGCGCTGAGAACGTAAAGAGCAGTGCTACACCCTTTTTTCACTTGTGCCTTTCAGGTGAACGACAGCCACTGACCGACAAGAACAAATCCGACCCGGGAATCTTGGGTAAAAGCGTCAATCTTGTGCGCTGCCGGCTAGCTTAACACCCAAATTATTTTCTTCCCAACTATAGGGTTTCCCAAGTTGAACCTTTAGCATGGAGTTAGCTCAATTCATTTGCACCCTGCGGTGACGTGATGTTCGTATCGCTTTGTTTAAATTAACAAATTTTCAAGGTCACAGACCACCAGCGATGTGCATTTCATTTCCGGTTTTCGCGACAGAAAACACGAAATCGCACTTTAACATGTTTTGGCGTTCTTCGGTGTTCTTTTGGAATAAAAACATCTAAAGAATATCCAATGGAAATTTCACCCTGGAAGACCGGTTGTTGACGTTTGTTTGCCTTGCACTCCTCAAATTTCACGTACGCGACTTAAGTTGCAAAATATATTTTGTTCGTCGAACCTGGTCACAACACATTCTATCGTGGATCACAACTTCCATTATGCGCAACATTGTTGGACAGCCGCATGAACTGTGCGATGACAATGCGAAAGACATCTATGTTGATGATCCCCTTTCCTAGATACGCATAACTAGCCTGTAGATAAGGAGGCTGCAGGTATCATTCCTATTATGAATATGAAACTCTGTAGGTGGAGACCGCCATAAAGCTGTTACCATGGTAACGGTAGCTGTTGCCTCTCACTTCGATTACTTATGGTAACTGCTGAAGCTGCGTCCACATTCGACGCTTATTATGCAGCCGTAACTATGTACGACATCCTAATACAATGGCCGACGACGGCTCCTTATTCTCACAGCTCCACGCGTTGTCACTCATTTCGAATAGTTAATGATAATTCTAGACCCGCGTATATGTGCTACGCTGATTTCGAAATCTCACCTATGCACAGTAACATAATCCGATGGACAAGACGGTCTTTTATACCCACAACTTTAGGGGATACCGCATATCTTTGCTACCTTTAGTAAACAACAGTTCAGTACCCATGCGGGTACTGAAAAAGAGTATAAGGAACTACGATCCCTACACATGTTCCTCGATACCACTTAAAACACAATTATACCATGCTGTAGTGGTTACTTCACCAAGTGCCTAACAAATCCCTATGTCCAAAATTACCGGTCGGTGTCCGCGCTGAACCCAGAGACTCACCGTTAAAAGGATAAACTCCCTACATGCTCAATCAGTCCAATTAGCGATAACGAGGGAGCCTTGTGTGCATTGATGATTCGATAGCGGGATTCGTCAAATATATGCATTATTGGGCGCGGCGAACTAAAAGCGGAAGAGGAGTGTTTACTTGCCAGCCGTAAGAACAAGTAGTGTAGAATTGAGCCCTAAGATCCTAGGGCCGCACGCGTCCTCTAACGTGCAACAGTGGACGCAGCCGCGATCCTACATAAGCTTTGTTCTACCTCTGAGGATTTCCTCAGCCAACCAAAAATATCCCCCTCATCACAGAATTGCACATCCAAGCCAAACCGTTTCAAAAATGAAGCCCGTTATGGGGCAGTACAGAAACAGAACTAATTCGGTACAATGATTGCACGGCACTGCTATACCCAGTTTTATCGCACTCACGCAACTATGCGCTTTCTTTGCTTGACTGCACCCTATCGCCCACTTTTTCCATTGGCTGCAACTACAAACAAACTCACACCTCATTCTGACCAACCTTATGATTATGCCTGACGTTTGGGAATAAACATCTGATGATAACGTGAAATTTTGTGAGTACAAAATGCTCCCCAATGGAAACAATGATTTTGGTCAGTTTATATGAAAACACCTGCGCATTTTTCCATTCCTCGAAGATGAGAACGATGTTTGCGAACCTCAGATCGTCGAGATTTTTGCAAGAAAATATTTGAAGACTGGGTCCAGAAGACATTTCAGCGTTCGTCTCATTATCTCGTCGGTCACGAAATTAAGCGGGGATGGAGAGAGGGCGCTCTCGACGTTCGTAACTTAATGTACAGAAGTTCTTGGAGCTCCTCACATATTTCCGCAACACATCTGCCCCTTCTGCACCTCATGTCCACGACGATGCAAAAGCTGCACGGTTGACAACTCTCACTTCAACTTCATAATTCGCTTTCTGCAATGAAGGAAGGGAAAACTGATTCTGCTCCGAGCTTGCCCTGGATGTGGCTTACACCCCAAGCAGTCGCCCTACGAACCGAAATATCCTTTGACAGGGGAGGAAAAGATGCTAACAGACTCATCAAATACACGTGATGTGACACCTCAGAGGCAGCTGGTTTTGCATAGCTACATGCTTCTCTTTAGGCACTAACAACCTCATTCTGAGGTCAGCGCATCATACGGAGAGGTAACACATCCAGGTACCTCTGCTCTCATGTCTCTGCAGGTTTCAAGCTACCTTAGTTGCGCACGATCTAGCCAATGCACTTCCCTTAAACTCACACATGTTTTCACCAGTTCACATCGACCGCATACCTTTTATCTGCATGTTAATATCTATTACTGTTTTTTGAAATCGGGCAGTGTCGCTCACTGAAGTAGTTAGGAATTGTGGCGACTCATATCTGTCCGTTATTTCGGGAAGCATTCTAACTCACATCAAAGTACTCTCTAGCAAATATTGCGGACACTTTTTCCTGTTTTGAGTCCTCAATGTAGACACGGCTGTCTTAATATCTCGGGATGGAACCACCACGAGCGCTCAATAGGCCCAAGAATATCCTAAACACAATGACAACCATAAACGGCTCATCTAAGGTGTTCATGTACGGGACTGTCCACGGACCCACGGACCGTCACGATGACGGTACCGCGACACCCATACCCAGTCCAATGGCTTGCCCGTAGTACACTTTAACTCTAATATTTCCCAGACAAGCGTGCTACACATAAGAACTTTGCAGTCTGTTTAGTCCGCGCAAGCACTTGAAAGCAGTATCCACCTTATCGTGCCGTCTGCTTGTTCTACCCGCAAGCCAAATAGCTCATCCAGCGGCACTATGGGTGGCTTGGTATATAGGTGAAATTGACCCCAGCCTCAAGCCAGATATAACGGATGCTAACCATCATAAAAACGAAAAAATAACAAACTATGACGAATTCTTTGGCTTCGTCGAGACTTTTGCCGCGACTTTGGGGGAATTTTTCATATCCAGGTTAAGAATGGCTGCTCCAATTTGATTTTGCACGGTCGTGATGGGCCGGATTATTAACTAAGTCGTTTTGAGGTTATTTCTTAACGTGAATGAATAAGATTTTCCACAACGTTCTCTACGATTCACATCTAGAGAATGGGCGGAGCCACCGACGGTCATGAAAATACGAATTCCGCGCCCATAGTGGACTCCGATTTCGTTTAAACAACTTCTAATAAAACAGCAGCCGCGTGCGGTGACCTTGGGCGCCCAAATACTTCCCATCAAATGCTTAAGCTTAATGTTAAATCTCCCTTTTTCTCAACACGATTTCAGAGTAATTTAGGGTGTGCTTCAAACGCGTGGCCTGCCGCTGACTATTCGCACAATGGGATTGATTTCTCGAAATCTACGGCACTTTCAGGCGTGCCACTTCATAGTGTAGGATGTATATGATGTATATGTTCCTGTATTATTGGGAATCATTTACCATGGCGATTTGCTTAAGTCAGCTAATGCGCAAGGTCAATAAACACCGCCGATTGTGAATACGTTGCCTGATGATAAAAGATGGCGAATTGAGGAGAATGTTGACTTATTTATAATAAATGGAAATTTCAGGTAATTTTCCTCCAGAAAAAACTCCCTGAACATTCTCGAATCTAAATGGCCTTTGAAGATGCAAAATATATGTAGGTGCATTTTTGCAAACAAATGTAATCGATGATTTCTGTTGCCAGTTAAAATTCCGTAGTCCATGTTAATTATTAGCTAATTGCTGGGGAAAAGCAGAGTTTTCCATTATAGGTTGCGAATTATGCTAGGAAGACTTCGAGGTTCATCGATTAGGAAGATGGAACATACGTCGATCATACCGACAGCCACCGCCGGTGGATTGGGAAGGATGCAAAGTAAAAGTCAATGATGAATAGTTCTCACTGCTCTGAACGGACTGATCCCGAAAAACGGAGTACAGGTGTGGGCAGGGGAGTCACATCGCCTGGTAGAAAGGGCATTTGCATTCTCCAGCACAGGTGTCGACAGTCTGGAAGCATCTGGGCGTTTGAATAACAAACTATAAGTTAGTTTACGTAGCTCGACCTCACCTTGCTTGTTCCAACACTTTCACACGGCAGCCGCGGCGGTCGCGGACTCAAGCGCCTCAAAACGAGAGAGCATGCATATATCGTCATTCGACAGACCACGTTAAGAATGTAGGCGTCACCTTCCAGGATTAGCCGCCTGCTGCAGTGGTATGACGTATGCATCTCGATCTCCCGCATTGGTCATTCGGCGTTCTAGGACACCTTTTGAATTGCATTCTTCAGCGTGCTGGGGTGGCGAACCCGGTCTTTAGGGCGGTCGTTCGTATTCTCCAATCGGGTGTTGGTCACATTACCGAGACGAACCGTTCCGGAGTGTGCATGTGTGGCCCATTTCCGGGTGATGTACCGGCGGGCCGTAAGATAGGAAACAAATCGTGGATGGGTGCGGCGCAGAAGCTGCAGGTCTTGCCGGAATCTGTGTGCTTGTAGTACAATGGAAAAACCTACTGTACAGCGTTGAACAGGCGAGCCATGCGGTGAAATATGTGCCGGCTATTCGCAGAATGTGTTTATGACCAAAAATACATGGATATTAGACGATACATTTGCTTCCTGATGGCTTTGAGGACATGAACGTAGCCAAGCATAACGTCGCGGCCGAACAAGACTCTTGCTGCACGCGTTTGCGCCGCTAAATTGTACGTTACAAAGGGCTTAATCGGATAAGTCTCGCCCACCATTTTTTTCAATAAGCCAAGCAGTCTACCTCTGGGCGCAAACTGCTCGCTTTCTACGAATGCATACATAACCGGACGCCCGGTTCCCATGCCGTACGTTATCAAGAAGGTGTACAGTTTATATCTACATGCCGAATATAGGATGGTTTAAAAAAAATAAGTCAAAGTGGTTCGTTGCATGCGTTCCGTCTACATTCACTACGCCTGGAAAGCGTCGGGACAACGCTATCTGCTGCCATTAGGAGAAGCCTATGTTAATATAGTGAGCTTCCTCTGACTGACACACAAGCACGAGCCCGGTCTCCCGAAGTTTTGCCAGTACTGAAAGCATATCATCCGCCACATCGAAACCCATTTATGCAGCAACTACTCAACATAACCGGTCGACACTTCTGGCGGTAGTTGTATATATCCTGAGTGGTGAGTGTCTTGCCGAATTCATCCGCCACAAAGTGCCGCACTTCACATGAGGCAGTTCCATGTTTCAGAAGGGCCTTTCAGGTGCCCAACTCGTCTTCTGTTAGCCGTCGAATAACTGTAAGTCGGTCGTGCAGAAGCTTTGACAACTTGTCGTTGTGTTCAAGAAAATAAGAGGTGGCTGCTAGTTAGTTCCTTTGCCTACGTAGAAAAAATTCGCACTGGACAGCTGGTGCTTCGCGTAATTTTTTTATTGGAAAATACGCTCGGTCTACTAGCTTCTTCGGATTCCACGGCTTTCCGAAACTTGCAGAAAAATGCATTGTGCATCGAACGCGCGGCACGCGGCATTGTCCATCGGGCCAGTTTCACGGATTCACGGATNATGTAACGGTGGTTGTGGTTTAGAGACCCTGCCAGGGAAGTGGATCGCACGGCTAGAGGGCTACAGATGTGATTATGAGGAATCACGGGTTTAGTCAGGTTTGTAGAAGGGCGAAGAGCAGAAGCTCGGGAGTTGGTACAGGAGAATGGGTTACAGTGCAAGGATTGGATAGCAGGTGCTTGAGTCCAAGGAAGCGCTTTGGTGGGGAGACACGAAGTGTCATTAGGTCAGGAGGTCTAGAGTGAGAACCTGTGCTATCATTCTCCACCACAGCCTCATGTGTGCCATTGTCGAAAAGGGCGGAAAATAATATAATTAAGCGTCGTTTTATGACTGCAGATTGTTTGCTTCAAAACGGTACAAAACTGATCAAAAGTAAAACGAGGTATTAAGACATCCACCGCTATGACTTCCTACAGAACTCAGAATTTATTATTTATCACTATGGATTGCCGCAAGGGACGCTAATTCATCTGATGATACAGGGACTAATATCCTTTACTTACTAAGACCGGGATCGAACGGCCACAACCTCTGTGTGCGGGTTCGGTTTCACGTCGGATATAAAGGATAGGCAAAGATCGGCGGATCTAAAACCAGAAGCAACAGTGCAATTGTTTTCAAGTAAGTGTAATCCAGGCCATCAAACATTTGTGCATACAAAGCATCGTCCACGGCCAACGTGGGTTTGATCTCGCAGTGAATTATCGGAATATGTATGAAAAAGGAATAAATACTACCGTGTACGCGGGAGTGGAGACAGAGAAGTGAGTTATTGACATGACGAAGGCAGCCATACGCGCTGGCGTCGTCCATCTCTGCGGAGGGAAGGAAACACATTATGATCACGAGCCATTAAATGTCACGCCAGACGCTCCGCTAAGAACAAAAGCCCCTATGGCAAAACACTGTAAGACTTAGAACTGGGGGATCAAATAAATTAACAAAATTTGGTCATGCAAATGGCTGGAATAACTCCTTAGTTCAATAATTCTGCCGAAGCAATTTCCACATTTCCAAGAGCACACCGCCGTTTATTTGAAATGCACGTTCCTCAAAAAGTTTACCCCGGCTTTCCCGCGATGTTTTGACACAAACAACACTTCCTTCCACAGACGCTCCGTTAGGAACAAAAGCCCCTATGGCAAAACACTGTAAGACTTAGAACTGGGGGATCAAATAAATTAACAAAATTTGGTCATGCAAATGGCTGGAATAACTCCTTAGTTCAATAATTCTGCCAAAGCAATTTCCACATTTCCAAGAGCACACCGCCGTTTATTTGAAATGCACGTTCCTCAAAAAGTTTACCCCGACTTTCCCGCGATGTTTTGACACAAACAACACTTCCTTCCACCTCCTCTTTTACACGTTCCATCCCTTTATTCGTCGCTGTCCCGATGGTTCTCATAACCTCCTACGAAGAAGACTTCGGTATTTGCACACTCTTAGCACTATTTCAATTCTCTCTCCAACATTCAATTACTTTGCCTGACCTTGGCTTTTCGCCTGGCCGCCTTGGAACAATCGGTTTCTATCCCCAATGATGAGGAGTGGTGACCCGTTAGTTCCCACTCTTGTCTTTTATCTCTCTGATACCAACCTGAGTACAATCAATAAAAGCTCTCCAACACTATCCAGGATGACTGTGTGAGATTATTACACGGAGGTTTGCTTGTCCCAGCCAGGTAGATCGGCGATCTCAGTTCGTCTGCTCATAATGTAGAATCATGTGCCAGTATTAATAATAATAATAATAATAATAATGTTTATTCCTAACTTGTGGGTGGCATACCGTCTGGCATGATCATAGTTTTACAGTCAGAATGGAGCATGACTGAGGGATTTGGGGGGGTACGGATTGCACAAAAGGAGGACAATGTCACAAACAGTGGGGAACTCCTGATGATATAGCAATAATAGGTTATCTCCCAACTTTTTTGGTTTTGCGCCGTCTCGACACTCAAAAGGGGTCTGATTGTAGCGCCTGTAGCGTTATCCTTTCTCGTTTAAAATCTGCAGATTTCTGTAACTTGCCAAAGCCTTGGTTTATTTCCTGCTCCATTTGAAGTACCCCGGTTACCAAAATCAGTAGAGTACCCAGCGGCCTTATGACCGGTGGCATGTTTGGCCCAGTACTGATCCTAATATGTATCAGCGACGTCACAAGATTGATTGTTCACGGCTTCCATCTTCCGTTTGCAATTCCACGCTCAGTTTATGTCATTCAGACCGATATGATCTAAATGGCCATCTGGTTTACAACTCCTATCCCTTTTGTTCCTCAAACTGTCGGCTTCTTCCGGTTAGATTTATATCAGCGAGTAAGCTTCCTTTCAACTGACAATCTCTATTCTTTCTGAAGTGGAAGACCTAAATCTTGGTCGCTTCTGAGCCTTCAAATATTCCAGATATGACGGGTGCATAGCGTACAGAGTTTCGAGACCCGTGCTTCCATTTGCTTCCCGTTCTACAGCCAGTCATGTTTGTTCACCATCGTCAAACAGCCAGTAGCAACCTTTCTGGTAGCTAACCCAGAATTCACCTCAATGCACTTACGGGTACGTCAGACCCATGTTGACAATGCTCCGCGCTTATATAATAAGTCTGTTTTCCACATCCTTTAAGCCGGATCATTACTTTTTCTCTTTCTCGCTAGGCTTCCTTGTGGCTCCGGTGTCTCAAGTTAAAATTCGGTCCTATGCGTCTCTTCACACAGCAGCGGACTTATACAGCTGAGTTATGCCCTGATTCCACTTCTTGGCTTGCCTGCGATAATATCACTCCTGATGATTTGCTCTTGTTGACTTATTGAAACATCTCCCCACAGTATTTTTACTTTATCTCTAGCACAAACGTTCGGATCGGCTTCGATCTTTAATTGTGCTATATTTTCCAACGCCAGTTTATGGATAATCACTGCCCCTCTCTGCTCTGTTGGGGAAACTGCACACAATTCTTTTCAACACAGCTGGCACCCAATCTGCTTTTTAAAAGGGACCCTGAGCCATGCAAGCCCGTTTTACCACCACAACCGAGGCTGTATTTGATTCTAGAGCCTCTCGTAGATTCCTCTTGTATATCACAGGCAGCTCGTGGTTAATTTTCTTGCTTCTATGACTAGCCGTAATTAGCATGGCACGCCGGTTCATTATTAGATGATTATTATTTAATATTACTTTCTCATTTTGTCCCTACTGGAATCTACCCGGAAGCAATTATTGAAAATATGTCTTAAACTTGCCTGGGCATGATCTTCAAATGGGCATATGACACGTGTTGCTTCGCCGCACTGTCAGCTAACGACTGTAGGTATATTCTATTTGTTCTAGATTCATCCTACGCCCCTATAACGGACCCGTTTCGTTACCTCTCGGACGTACTATCTTATACGCCGTCATCTCTATACACAGCCCGCTTACATCGTCTGACTGTCCGATTTATCGCTTTGTTTATCGTTTGGCAGGTACCCGTTATTGCTTTCATAAAGCAGCGCTAACTTGTTATCCCCTAGTCTGTTCCTACCAACCTCCCTGTTTTATTACTTCATGACATTTGTTAACCCATTTGTTCAAAGAACCTGATATTAATGATGAAAATAACAATGATGTTTACTACAAAATAGTGCGTGGCGCAGCGTCTGGCACGACCATAATGTTACAGTCAGAGTAAAAATATGACTCTCGGGGTTTGTGGAAACGCACTGTTGCGCGAAAAAGAGACAGTGACATAAACGTTTAGCAGTATCAGATGTAGACGTTGGAATTTGAACGAGGTGGACAAAACAACACACGCCGACCTCATTCGTCTGTTCTCGTCGCCTACTAAACATGTGGCGGTTGCCCAATCTGATTGGTGCATCCGCGTCCACTGCCCTCCTTCCTCTTTGTTTTGTTCTACATCCACAACTTGCATCACCAGACAAGACTTGACTTGCCTGGATTGATGGCAGCGCCTTTAGTCCACTGCCCTCCTCGTGCTTTGTTTTGTTCTACATCCACAACTTGCATCACCAGACAAGACTTGACTTGCCTGGATTGATGGCAGCGCCTTTATGATCTCTCTCTAAAGGGGGGAGTATTTTTAACGCGTAACTTTCTGCTTAATTACTCCTCTAATCAATTTTCCACCGGCACCTACTACCCTTATTCCATTTCGTTTTCTCACAATCACGCGTCAAAACCGTGATATGAATACGACAATATGTCGAATCCCGTTCCATGACCTTTTGAACAACACCAGGTGATTTCACATTGGTTTCATGTCTCACTCATCGCAACGACCTATGTGAAAGGACCGAACACAATCAAACACACACACGCATCACTTGCGCGTCGGAACACAGCCCGGCTCAAGCACCAAAAACTGCGGGGAATCTGCCGAAAGAAATACGACTACATGCACCCAAACGAATTCAGTGGAACTGTTACAATTCACACTCAGAACGATAAGTTCTTCGTTTAAGCCCCTCCATTTTTGGTATTGTATTGGACCTGATTGGAGTGCACCTGGTTGTTGTAACCTCGCCCTCCGAACAGGCTTTATTAACCAAGTAATTTTTCTTGTTCACAAAAGAGAACGCTAATAAACACGAACCACTCTAATCAAATACTCTTAATTTTCTGTCATTAGCTCGGATCCTTCTTAGCCGCTCGGATCCCAAACCTGCATCTTTCATCGGACCGCGTCTGCCTGTGTCAATCTCCCCGTCTAACCCAGATCCAGCCACCACAGGATTGCACATCCTCCCTCCGGTTGCCGAAACTATAAAGTCATTTACGAGGCTGTTCAAAAGCCGAAGTACGCCAGTGCATAGTTGCATGGCAGTGACATGCCCAGCCTAAAGGCACTCCCGAAACCATTTTCTTCCTACTCCTAACCATCACCTATCGCACATTTAAGCATATAATCGCAACTGCCAACAAATTTTTCAACCGACCCCAACCGCCTCTTGGACGATTTCGCTCTCCCAGATGAACCCCTATTTCTGATTTAGCCATCCCGATTTTCCGCTAAAATTTCAGTCTGTTCCATTACTAAGTTTAACCAATTTATTTTCGTTGTTCTTGTGGCCCTTTGTAACAGCGCTATCCTCCCATGAAGAATAACCTTCAAATTTGACTTTCCTATAGCAGCAACACCGGTGAGTCTACTTTGTTTCGATGTAAATCATATTTTTGGAACGAAATCTGCCATTTATCTCCATCCAGAATTTCTCTAACTCCCTCTCTCTTTTTTTTTGGCTTTTTGTGACCCTGGCCATTCACCCAACCGCCCAAGGTCACTAATGGCCAGAAACAATTTCTCAGTTTTAGTTCAAGTCAACCGGCTGGATAATTGAACTAGTCATACATAATGGCTCATTGTTCTATTTTTTGCTTCTCACAACCACGATGAATGTTCATATAATAGGCTTCTTCCTTCGAATAAACTTTCCCCTCCGTTGTTTTATGGCTTACCGCCATTAGAGTGGCCACGCTCCTTACTTACGTCGACGAGCTAAGATGCGGCACCGTTTGTGCCAGTTCTGATATGTCCAGATTGGATTCATTTTGTCAGCCAAGCAAACAAATGAAAGCCCCCAGTTTGTTCACAGAAGCTGCCACAGTTGGGTACTTGCAAACAAGATGTACAGGATTATCCCTGCCCTGGATACTATAATTCACAACCAGCTTCTGCCAGCTTTTTCTGTATACGCGGAGCGACAGCAGTGACGTAGTGAACGGTGGACCGTTATTCTGCGTTTCGTTCCCAAACAACGCCCTGGTTCTATTCAGTTTGCTTGGCAACTCCCTGTTACTCCAAACTACCTTCCCATTTTATCTGATTCTTCCTTTACTATTCTTCATCTTGAACGGCTCTTCTTACCTTAAACGCTTTGCTGCACAAAGGGGCCTTCTTGATGGCACACCGTTCGAATACCAAAACCGTCACAACCCCCTAGCTAACCTACCGTGTAAACTGCCCCTAACATTATTCTAGTCATTAGCTTTTTATCCAAAATCACATCAGATAGCCGGAAACCTTGCTGCTATCAAACAAACACTCCCCGGCCTTAATACTTTACCTAATGGTAGACTGAACCTCGACGAAAAACACCGAAGGCTTGTTTCACCGCCACTGTCGGCCTGCAGTACTGTTGTCTGCAGTAAATTCGTACTTAAAATGTGGAGCAATAATTTTTCTGTTTAATTTTAGTCTTTTTGTGCTTTGTTTGCCTTATATTGGCAACCTAACTAAGTCTCCGACCTTGGGTCGTTCGAGGCCATTTGCTCATCTTTCGACTCATTTAGCAACATGCTATTATTTCTCTGGCAGAACCACATGCCATCAAAAACCCACAAGGATTTGCTGATCATTTCTAATTTTTTCCTCTTCCGCCGTTCCAACCGCTGATGCTAGCCTCCCCGAACGTTTTGTTTGACAGCCTCCAATGCTCATCCGACCCGCATGAGTTAAGCGTGGTGCTGCAAAAATCTTATAACATTCCTCGTAGGTCTCCTACATCCCACATGGCTTGGGTAGCTGATCATAACCAAGTAAGTAGAAGCTAATATTACTCTACATCAAGATAGTCGTGACTGTATGAAAAAAGCCTTATTTAACGCTCCTTCTGCATCTCAGATCTTAGCGGTGTTATAGGTAACTCGTGTGCGGCGCTTGGTTGTTTTTCCGGTCGCCAAGCTTGGTAGTTGGATTGAAAATGTTTAGACAACAATTGGGCCGATGTGGCCAGTGCATCATTCGTCAACCCCACGTTAGTGATGTTACCTCGACCGACGATTAAACAATTAACTGGTTAGCTTGGCGAAGAGATCAACAAATAAGGGACTATTTTCCGTAAGAGCCCTCTTATAATAAACTCGGGCAGTGAACGGTGAACCCTATCTCCCGAACTTGAATATTTGCCAAAGGGACAGCCTGAGACTGAGGGCTCGTAAAAGCTAGCAAGCAAGGGTGACTCAAACGGTGCCTATTTTTGGGTTATTGAGCACTCTGGGATAAAGTGGTCCCTCAAGCCGTTTCGAAGGACACGAATGAATACATGTTAGGTTTTACTCAGGAGCAGTATATATAGAGTAGACAGGCTGCGATAAATGCGCCCTGTTCTGCGCTTGATACAGTCTCGTTGCTTTTCAGCTGGCGAGTGACACATAAGCATGGTAATGATGGTGCGGTCAGAATAAAGGTGCCCCAAATGCCAGTTACGGGAGCCTAGAAACAAATGAAATTACGGCACCATCGCGGAAGTTGTCATGGTCAAATATAAATAGGATCGCGCTAATGTCAGGAGGATCGGAAAAATGTGGTTGTTAAAGACAGTGAAAATAGCGTAACACGGTTGCATAGCTGGACGCTGGAGGACGAGAACCTTGATTTTGTAATGATAAAAAGAGCTTCACCAGGGCACTTTATAAACAAAACAGTTTATCACTACAAGAAGGGGATGGATCTCAGCTAATAACGTATCAGGCAAGGCCACAGATAGCAGAATGAGGATGACAAAAGGCAGTTCACATAAGTGAGAAGAAAGGCGGGTTATATCATGGAAACGAATAAATCGGAAACAAAGAACTGACTAGTTCTAGGCAGAGTGAGAGGGATTTGATTAGGCTCATTGGGACAGGCATAGAACTGGACGGTCTCCGGGTGACAAGTAGATGGGTTTGCGAGCAGACAGTACAACGGGACGGTTTCTAAAGTTTTGACACAAATTCGGTAGATTGAGATGATCATGTGTGCGCAAGCGGCCCCGATCGTCGGAAACAACAAAGGTATTGTAACGGTCGAACGGTATCTTCGAGTGAC
>NW_008751955.1:162117-164804 GCF_000715545.1 Opisthorchis viverrini
ACCAACGAAGCGCATCAAACATTGTAGGAATGAATTTGTCGACAAGTTGCCTGCCATTTCCAAATGGACTGCTGTAGTCTTCAGACAGCTAAAGATACAGCCGTAGCGTTTTTCCTGTGAACGGCCGCGTTTGGTCCTAAAAGGTCCAAAGTAGTCCACTCCCACACACTCGAAGGGGCACCAACCCCCTTCCACTCAGTCTGCCGGTAATGGAGCCATCATTCATTTACCGAGCTGTGCGGACCGGTGTCTGCACAAAGAGCACGCACCAATCACTCGTTTAACGGCACCGGTCCCATTGATAATCCAATATCGCTGTCGAATAGAGGCCAAGACATGCGCTAATCCACAGTGCCCTTCCACTTCATGAAAATGACGTATGATTAAGGCAGTAATAGGATGTCGGTTTGGAAGAAGAGCTGGATGCTTTACTGACTGACTGTAGTTCGAGCAACTAAGCCTGCCCCCCCAAGCACAAAATGCCATCAATCAAAACAGGTGACAATTCTTGTAAGCTGCCATTTTGAGTCCGTTTGCGGGAACACTTTGCATCCAGTACAGGAGCGCTAATCCGATGCAGCTCTCGTGCAAAGTGAGCAGATTGCACCAACTTTATCAAAAAGTTACGTGCTTGGCGGAGTTCGGATACTCTGATAACACCGGAAGGTAAAGCCTCTTTCTTCGCTCTGCCCATCTTAATCAACAGATATTGCCTGTAACGCAGTAACCAAACCACGACCTTCTGTAACTTCATCCAACAAGAGAACCGAGACATTAGTTGGCACATAACATCATTTCTTTCAATCGGTTAACTTGTGCTACAAGACTCTTCAGTTTGACACCATTGGGCTGCGTCAATCGAGGCTGTGGAGGCCATTTACTCTCTAGTTCGAGTAAAAATCTGGGTCCCGTTAACCATCTACGCAGTGGATCGAGGTTATATGTCCCTCGAGAGGCGATGTCAGCTGGATTGTACTCCGATGACACGTGCCTCCATTGAGTGGGTGGTGACATATCACGAATGACTGTTAGGCGATTTGCAACAAGGGGACATAATCTGGAAGATACGTTGTGGATGTAGTACAGAACAATCATGGAGTCCGTCCAAAACACAGTACGTTGGAAGTAGTCTTTTGTACTTGCTCCAACTAAATCTGCTACTCGAACTGCCAAGCAGGCGGCTGTTAACTCCAATCTTGGTATCGAAACGGACTTGAGGGGGGCCACCCGCGCCTTCGAGAATAGAAGCGAACAGCCAGAAACTTCAGTGTCCCCCATGAAGCGGGCATATGCCACAACACTATATGTGGTCTCCGATGCATCACAAAATACATGAAGTTCGGCGTGTGGAGTACCACCAACCTCCCTAGGCTTTATGCACCTAGGAAATCGCAAGTTATGGAGGCTACGTAGGTTAGGCAACCAATTATCCCAGCGAGTGAGATCGGTGTCATTTAACGGCTCGTCCTAACCAAGACCACTTTTGCACAGGGATTGCAGTAGACACTTGCCTGGTACTAACTATGGAGAAACAAAGCCCAGGGGATCATACTGTAACGACCGTTTCGCATTCTTGAGCAACGAGCACCAAGGTTAGCAACCAAACCGGCAAAACTCCGAACGAATGGCTACGCAAATGTGCTGTACTATAAAAAATGAAAGTGGTTACACGAAATACAAAATTACAAACCTCAACGGTTTTCGACAAACGGTGAGGTACTCCAAAAGGCATGCAAAGCCGATATGGATCAACAGTCAACGCGTGACCGAAACCGCGTCTCAAACTCATGAATTAAAACAATATATACCAGCCCAAGGTTTTGGTACAAAAATAGTATAACCAAAGCGGTAAAAACGATTTGCGCGGTAAGGAAAACGGAAAATATGGATGTCTTGCAAAACTGCAATAGAGTTCAATTCCACGAGTTCAAAAAGGGCGGTCCTTTTGAATTGCTAACCGGGAAGGCAGTCATACAAGATTGAAGGCAATTTTAAATATATATGAAGTTGCAACACATACAGTGAAGATATACAGGAAAGAACGCCTCTGCATGTTGGCGGTTTCGACGGTAAATTAAAAGCAATCACAAGTGTATCAAATTCCGTATCTCACTGCACTCCTAGGGCACGCTACATTGGCAATAGGTCCGTAGTTAAATTTCCCACACCGAACGTGAGTTCCGTTGGGTCAATGGCTGACAATACCTTACGATCGATGGAAGACCAGTTCCTCATGCGGAAACCTCCCTTCGAGAACAAAGCACTTATCTCGTTAACGAAGCACTTAGCTGTCACAGAGTCCGGAAATGACTTTAAGCAGTCATCAACGTATGGACTGTGGTCTATTGCGCTGCGGGTTGAGACGGCATAGCCTGAGCCGAAGTCCTCAACGGTCTTTCGTAAGGCGAACATTGCACAGAAAGGGGAGGAGGTGGGCTTAAACGGGTGAGATGTCCATTGAAATTCAGTAGGTTCTCCAAGGAACTCATAGTCTTCTCACCACAGGAATTTCAGAGCACCTCTATCATGAAATTCAGTTCTCCAAGGAACTCATAGTCTTCTCACCACAGGAATTTCAGAGCACCTCTATCACAGGGATCAACCTTGACCTATAGGAAGGAACCTTCAATATCGGCTGCCACAGCAACTTGCTCTAAACGGAAGCCCAGCATAACATTCACAAGCTT
>NW_008751955.1:165537-184000 GCF_000715545.1 Opisthorchis viverrini
TGCATTCGCTTGTGTTTAGTCATTATTCTGAACAGCAGGTGGGCTTCACATTGAACAGTGTTGTCTTAAAGTCCGGAGAACAAATTTATCTACGTCTAACGACCATTTCGCGTACGCAGTTTATTTAATTATCCATCTGAGTGTAATTCACCCTGCATGGTCTGTAAATATTACGTCCTATTTGGAGAACACCGCGCAAGAGTAAAACATGTTAGGATTTGATTTCGAGCGTTATCTCGTTATAAAGCATTCGCAAATCTGTGGTGCTCGATGACCTTGAAAGTTGACCCATTTAAACAAAAAGCAATAGGCAAAATGTTACTGTAAAGCGCCGTCACACAAGACTAATTTACCGTAGAGGCGAAACTATTTGAGATTTACCTCTAGTGAACAGCCTTCGGGTTTGTCAATCCTGACCGGCCACATATGATTTCCTCCTAAACCATTGATGGAGTGAACCTCTTATATTCACATGTTAAATCTCGGTTCGTCTATATTTACCCAAGAAACACCAAAATCTATCCACTTTTAGGACGTTGGCATAAAAGGACCAGGTTCTTTTACGATAGAATGTGCGTCAACCAACAGCTAACTAAAGAGAAGTTTGGCGTCATCATGACGCTGCTGCAGTTCAAGTCTGGCAGCTTTCTGTCGCTCAGGATACTTACAGAATACGAAACTTGCTGATTTGCTCTGCTGAGTAGGTGAAAAACTTTGAGTTCACTCTGAGAGTAGGTGCGTCCTCGGTCCCGGCGATGTTCCAGTCCGGAGGGGTACTTGTGCTACAGTCAGTGGAGGAGCGCCACAACCACATATGTTTTGCCTGATGATAGCCAGTGACCAGGTTCCGGCGATTCTCAGGTAACGTAGATTTCGATGTACCCCGCGCGACGAACCTATGCAGGCACGTAAATGCGAGCTCTACGCCTTCCTGTTCGAAGATAGCTTGGATTTCGGGCATCTGTTGATGCATACCCATGCAGAGTATGGGTAGTTTGCTCTTGTAATAAGAAGCTTAGCCTGCTTACGTCCGTTCAGTATGAAATCTATGTATTTTGATTACAGACACAATCTGCTTACAGCCGATACGTAGCCCATGGTTGTTTAGTGCCCCTACAACGGCGTGATGTGATTCCTTGTGACAATGTTCTCGGTATTCAGAAACGACTCGATCTGATGCACTAAGAAAAGTTATTTGCAGCTGTTTCTTTAGACCCACTTCATGTCCCCCCAACGTTAGTCATTAATTTTAAAACCACATTAAACTTGTTCCTAGGCCACCGTTATTGTCTTTCGACGTGGTGTGGTGGCAAATAGATAGACTTCAGTTAATGGAACCGAGGAGGGTCATGAACGTAGTTAAGCAGTGGATTTTATGAAGGCGAATCCTGTCGCACCGATGCCCCACAGCTGTAGCAGAAAACCGTCCATCGGTTGTCCAAGAACGTTCAGCGTAGCGCCCCTTCGGTGCCTAACTGCCATGTCACCAGAAAGCTAACATTAAGACTGGGATACTGCCAGGCTGCCCAAGCCGAGAGACAGACGCCGGGTTTCAAAATGGGTGTAACGGTCGAACGGTATCTTCGAGTGACGCGTAATACCAGAACCTCAGGGTAGGCAAAACAAAGTCAGAGCTGGGTTTCTATGCGGTACTATTAGGGTAAGAGAAGTTCACACTGTACAAACCGCGACAGTAGATACGCGTCCAAAACAAACAGTCCGCTTGGACTTCAAAAGTGCAAAGCAAGGGAGAAACAGGCTCCAACGTGCGACAGTCACACGTGCAAAGTCAGATACAAGTGGGCGGATGACCTCAAGGCCAAATGGCTGAAGTGGTAAAGACAAACAAACGTCAGTTCACATATGCACACTAAACACAAAATTGGGGCGGGGATTACGAATGGGGACATAATAAACGCGGGGAATTTCATTGTCAACATAACGGATGATACAATGGGCCTTCCGGTCAATAACCTTGTGCTCTATTAACTTGAGTCATCTGTCTAGGATAGTGGGTCTTCACCCACACGGCAGTCTCATGAGACGGAATTCGTTTTTCGTGGGCTGGTATATGTTGATATCCAAGGGATTTCTGACTGCATAACATCGAATTTCGTGATAGCAAGACTTTTCCACCGTACACTGTACACCGTATCTTCGGGCTTGCTCCTAAGGTGAGTTCGTATGACTTACTTTGGTTGTTGTATAGCACTCGCATTTCCCCTTGCCAAACTGTTCCAGATGAAGTCATGTTATCGCGTCGATGTGTACCGATGTGAGAACTTCAGCACGATGTTTCCCGTGTACATGTGAATACACATTTTCGGATTTATTGGAGGGGTAAGTTGAAGGCCGTGAGTTTTTCACAATGCAAGTGGGGATATTTAGGGCGCGGGCTCAACACAAGTGACGATGATGTTCTCATCCGAACAATGTGCAGTGAGAAAGCTCTGCCCTGCTAGGGCCACAGAAATCATTATCGTTACAATCCTGAGGTGCAAGTCACGCTACGCTGCGGCTTTGAAGGAGTTAGCAGCAATTGTTGATCTAGATAGGCAATATATTTATTTATTTCTAGTTTCGTTGTTAATTGTGAGGCAGGAGGGGTCTAGATTCCAGTCTGCGTTGCACTGAGTCTTTATGTACTTTATCCAGCTTCCCCAAATCTTGAGGCCTACACTCAGTAGAAATCGACCACAAAGTCTAATACGAATGAAATGGGCACCTGAAAACGACCCATTGTGTACAGATTTCCACTGGAACGTCAGCGCAGAAAAACTCGCTTTAGGGAGCAGGTAATGTCATCAGTGAAATATTTCTTATTGAAATTTTCATAAAATAAATAAATTTGTCTGTTCATTTCGATACATCAATCGCTCACTGACCCCCACACACAGAAAAATACCTAAATATATTCCCAGGATATTTGTAGGCATCAAAATGCTGGGTACAGTTGAAGTTCCACTCCTCCGCAGGCTAGAACATCCAACTATCAAACTTGGGACGGATCAACGAGTTTCAGTCATGCGCGCCAAACGTGTTTGTTTGCTGTCCACCATTATAGACCTGATCTGAACCTCATCAGCTGATTAGGCATTAGAGCCTCCATGCCGCTTGTCGAGCGCGTGCAACTGTTAGGTTTCCATTCCTGAAATATAAAAGAAATGACAGTTTTGTTCAGCAAACTAAACGCTGGGAGCCGTGCTTATTCTTGTTTCAAGGTTAGACTTAACAGGTGGTGTTGCATTTAGCAGATCTCAGCTTGCTCCTCTGGTCTAAAACACTCCGATAACTTTCCACTGGAGATTGCTGACTAAGGACCTTGATTTCGGTAAGCATCACCTAGGTAATTGCATGGTTATATCAGGATGCTTTCAAGAGGACTGTGTCTGCGGGCATAAGACGAGTAAAATTTGCGACACTTACGCCTCATATGCAAACGTGAGCACAATTTATATGCTGAAAGCGTCACGGCCTTCAAAACTCGTAAGAGCTATCGGTGGTTGTTAAGCGTTTCTACCACGATTGTGACTCGAAACGAAATTTCTCGAGTTGGGTGTACGCACCACAACGCACCCGCCCACTCGGACAGAGGGCACCGGACAACATTTAAGTATAGATATAATGCTGCGGCACATTTCACCTCAGCAAATATATTGTAGTTTGAAGCAATTTTCTCGTATCTGTAGAAATGCCGACAACATTCTTTCATATTAAGCGTATCACACTTTCCAGAAAGCTGCGATGTCATACTTAATTCAAAGCTGTTTCCCACTTCAAGGTATTTTTGACTTTGAAAAACCGCCCAGCCGCATGAACCATTCATGCAAATAATTTTTAGAAACATGCAATAAGAGTATATACTTTTAACTAAGTGTTAAACTTGCAAATGTCGTACTTTTCTGGCAATCGTTTTAATCGACTTCCTTGCCCGTGATTCTTGTACGAGAGCCGTGGATGAGTTATTGGGTTTTGCAGGAACGCCTGACTCAATTGTTTTAACGGTCTTGGTCTTGTGCCTCTTATATCCTAATCTGCGAGGAAAATGACCGTTCTAGAGACAAAATCCACTACGTAGGA
The DNA here is from genome assembly GCF_000715545.1 of Opisthorchis viverrini. Lineage (NCBI taxonomy): Eukaryota > Metazoa > Platyhelminthes > Trematoda > Opisthorchiida > Opisthorchiidae > Opisthorchis > Opisthorchis viverrini. The sequence continues at coordinate 169,618 of NW_008751955.1, forward strand.
AGTTTTGTAATATTGTCCCGTAAAGAAATGGGGGGCTGCTTTGCAGATGAATTAACCAATATTTTTGTAGTAGTGTCATTCTGCTGACAGACTGGAGTTAAACGAGGAACGCCTTGTATATCCAACTTTCCAAGGAAGTATACTGCATAGCAGACACGGTGAGCCGTGGTAAAGGGGGCATGGGATAAAACGATTCCGAGTAATTATTTGTTCTAAGTGGCTGTTTTTCGTCTCTGGAAGCCGGCGTTGTTAAGAAGAATGTATGTGATTTGCTCAGTGACTTTGATGTCCGTAGGGTGGGGTCAGCAGTTAAGTAAGGGGAATTCCTTAAGACGTCACCATAAATGTTAGATTCGGCTAGTTTTCAGGTGATCCTTCAAAGTAAAATTGGTTTGCCGTGACCGCGCAGAAGGATGCAGGCGTGCGATATTTTACCCAACCCATTCGATTACTAAATGCCTTGATTCACACTCGAATCGTACGAAGTCCCTCTTATGCCGAGTAATCCCACTTCACCTGTCATCCACTCCAGGTTCTTCGTTGCGAAAATCTGACAGTTTCTGAAATCCACTTGTCTCAGAATGCACGATAACCTACGCACGTCCGTTTGTAAACACTCGCCTTTGTTCGGCTTAAGTGCACCCAGAAACGACTGCTATTGCCGTGACGGACTGAGGCACCGCGGGTTTAGTTCCCACGGGTGGAAGGACTAATGTGGCAAGCTACGTGGTTAGGGTTTACGCTCGCTGATCATAAGACATACAATGAACGAACAAGAGATGTAGATAGGTTGAAACATACAATCGGCATTGGATTTGACTTGTCATTATAAAAATTTTCATAGTCATGTAAACTAGTAAGCGATGACTAGGCTAGTATGCGGGTTCACAGGCCGCTAACAGGCTAGGTACTTGGAAGCATCCGCTCAACAGCAGTATTTGGAAGATGATGGCGTATGAATGAGCGGGATGTGACGCGGAAAACTTGTATGATGAATCGAAATACTTCTGTTCTTTGACGCTTTTTCATTTTCGCTGAAGAGCTAGCGGGGGAACGAGGGAAAATTCTTAAGTGTTTGCTCAGATGTAGGATGAAGGCGTGCAACCACAGGCATCATTGCAGAGCTAGAGTCGCTAAAATGTCAATTTATGATCTACGTTTGGTCAGCTTAGCTGGTTGACGAACAGACGTGAGCCAGCTTGGTACATTATCCAATCGGTAATATCGGCCCAAGATAATCACCGTAATTGGCACCTGCATGGAAATGGCGACATCCAATGCTTTCAATCAGGGCTGGATTGTTCCTCACCATATCGTACGCACAAAAATAAAGGTTCGAAAGATTCGACATCTCATTAGAGCGTGGTCAACTGGTATTTTCACGATGTGAAACATGATCCACAAAGTCAACGTCAAAAATTTTCATTACGTGTAAATGATGGGTCTCCACGTTAGTTCTACTGGCAAGTGTGACGCATTTACCCTTCATCCTAGCTTTTCCGGGGTTAAGTCTTTTAACTGCTATATTCTCATTTACTGAGCATCATGGATTATGGCGAGGTAATCGAATACACTGGTCACGATACCGTTCTTATAGCAGGTGCGGGCGATCCGTCACATAACAGTAGCGTCCAAATGTATTTTTACCCAGCAAATGATGAACCTAACCAATGATAATGCGTTTACTTCCATGCTAGTGGGGAACATGCCAATTGAGGCATGATCGTTACGCTACAGCCTAATTGCGGCAGGCAACAACATACGGAGGATGAAGGTACAACCAATGAGATAGCCTTATAATGTGTGAGCCAAAAAACAAGGACAGTGGGCATGAGGTACGACTAGTTCGATGGGAAGCTAGTTGAATAAAGAGCCAAGGTCACAAAAAGAAAAACGCGGGAGATGGGAGAACTTGAAGTAGAGACAAGCGGCAGGGGCCGTTAGTCGTACAGTGCTCTTAGTTGTAAAACCTTTGTGAGTCGAGTGAAACATTTTGCGCCAAAATGATGCATTTTATTGCGCATGTACTCAAACCGAAAACCGCCCCAATCCACGCTCATACTTTCGCAGGTCACCAAATCTCATTGTCCACTGAAGCAGTCATACCCCTGGCGGGAAAGGTCTGGTGGAATAATTTCTTAACATCGCAGAGACCTCCAGATGTCTATACAGGACTCAAAAGTTCGGACTGGTATTCTGAACTCAATTGGCTGATTCCTTAGTCCATCGGTAGCACTTTATTGCTTTCGAAAATCCAATTTCATTGTGCGATCACCAAGCTCCTAAAATGGCAAGTTTCGTCTTTAAAAACGGTTTTAACTAGAACTTATCAGACTCACTGGCGTCACCATTGTAGGGATATCAGGCGAAAAAAGTGGTTTCGGTGGAGAGGCCGTTAGTCGTACAGTGCTCTTAGTTGTAAAACCTTTGTGAGTCGAGTGAAACATTTTGCGCCAAAATGATGCATTTTATTGCGCATGTACTCAAACCGAAAACCGCCCCAATCCACGCTCATACTTTCGCAGTTCACCAAAATCTCATTGTCACTGAAGCAGTCATACCCCTGGCGGGAAAGGTCTGGTGGAATAATTTCTTAACATCGCAGAGACCTCCAGATGTCTATACAGGACTCAAAAGTTCGGACTGGTATTCTGAACTCAATTGGCTGATTCCTTAGTCCATCGGTAGCACTTTATTGCTTTCGAAAATCCAATTTCATTGTGCGATCACCAAGCTCCTAAAATGGCAAGTTTCGTCTTTAAAAACGGTTTTAACTAGAACTTATCAGACTCACTGGCGTCACCATTGTAGGGATATCAGGCGAAAAAAGTGGTTTCGGTGGAGAGGTAATGCCAAACAGACACGGCAAACGAAATTCAATTAGTGGAAGGCGCATACTGAAATTGAATTGGAAAACCATGCAGGTTAAATCCGAACAAGAGGTTCTGTGGGTCAGAGGAAACTAGTTTACGAGGCGGTTAGGGCCGGGTGAAAAAATCTATTCGTGGTTGCAACTACAGGCACTAGTGGGCGACGGTGGAGGTTAAGAGGCAAATAGTTGCGGTAGTGCCATCACATTGGGCAGGGGATCGCCTTACCGTCATTGCATTCGGTCTCTGGACAGCCCTCACATTTCCGCCTTGTACCATCTGGAAGTTGCTGCGTAAAATACCGGAGCTCATAATCAGTCTGATGATGGCACTCGCTAGCCCCCATCTAAGCAACGGTGCAGGACAAACGTGTTTCCCCGAGGTTCTCACATAAAATCACTTAACTTGGAGGAAAATGCGGTATTTGACGATATAGTGCGCCGAGAGATGCCGACTGCTACTGTCGGTAATAGCGCAGGGATAGCCTGTTGCCAGTAAAGTATGGAGTGAAGCTCAGACAAATTTCGATTGCATTTCCTGTAGCTGTCTGAAAGTGGCGTTTTATTGCGAGGATGCCTAGAATATGAGTTTTTGGAGTATACTAATTAGGATAGAGGGGACCATAGCGGCTTCATTGATAACGCGCGCAAATCGCAGTCAGGCATCCCTAATGCATTCTATTCAGTCAAATAAAATCTGCCTGAAAAACATCTCGGGACTATTTGGTCAACCAGTTCATAACCGAGGCTGAAATCGCCTTGGGCCCTGGAGATGAAGCATAAAACAAATGGAGAGCCATTGCCACAGTGTAGCGACAGAAATGGGATGATTCACCAATGAATGACCTGTGGACCAAAGTGGACCAGCAAAACAAGCAGCTTGCTGCTAACGGATAATGATAAGGTTTTGGCTAACCCGCGTGTCTCCGGATGAGTTGCGATGAGCGCTGGTACACAGACTACGATACAGACCACTATTAAGATGTGAAGAGTTGTGCTTATTGCGTATGAAAGCAGAGGTGTTGCTGAGGTAGAAAGAGAACGAAGTTGGAAGCAAATCTTGCGCTCTATCCATGAAGGCGGCAGCTGGATACCGAATGAAGGTTGGTCTTTTCATTGCGCTCAATATGCCTAGGTGACAGGTCGGAGTGGCAAGAGTTTTTTATCAGCTCAGACACAAAGAAGTCAATTTTGATAGCGGATTCTTTGAGAGCGCCTGACAGCCAAACTGAAGAGTACTCAGGACGCTGGCCTGCGGGTAAATGCCAGGAAACAGCCCGCCCGTAGTTCGGGTGGATCGTTTGGACACTGGGCGGCTCAAGGGGAATTTGCCGCTGGTGGAAAATCTGTCAAGGATCCTGAGATGAGCTTTCACCAATTCGAAGTGGTCACTATGGCAGTTTTACGGATAAACGGTACACTACTGTCGGTTTGTCAAGGATTTCAACACCATTGCTGCTCCACTGTGCGACTTTCTGCGCCATAATAGATAGTTCCAATTGACCACTCAGATGCACGAGACATTCGAATCTCCTGCATCCCCTCATCTTCCCAAGCTTTGGACTTCGGAAGCGCCCGTTCTGGACGACCTGGTTAGCTGATATCGGCTCCACCTAGCCAATGATCCAGAACGCCAGGATCACCAAGCGGACCAAGAAAACCTACAATCCCATATCGGTTTCATTCCGGCCTGTTTCCTCGACCGGGCTGAAATGAATACCGCTGTTCAGTGAACTGCACACCCCAGCCGAATCATCTCAAATGTGACGTCCGTCATGTGGCTGTCCAAAGACTGAAGCATGTCCGGCCAATGATGGCACGGCACTGCCATACTCAGTTTGATAGCACACCCTACCATGACATTCATTCCAACCTGTTGCACTACTCGTTCGAATTCAACCACCTCTGTGTCCCCATCCAACCTAACCCCTTCACCTGACTTCCCAACAGCAGTGCAACCAGTGATTCCGCTTGTTCTCACATTGCACCATATTTTTGAGACTAAACTTGCCGTGTTCGCCCAATTCGAATTATCCCATCTCCACCTCCACTTTTGCTCGTTATCGCTCCGGCCAGACGCCCAAGGTCACTCATGGCCAGCAACGGTTTTCCAGTTTTAGTTCATGTCAGCCGACTGAGTCTTTGCATTAGTCGGACCTCATGCCCACTGTTCCCCACAAGATGCGAAAGAAACCTATTATTATTATTTAAACGAGTACTTCTCATTGTTTATAGCATTGCCCCCTTTTCGCGCAATCCCCACTACCCGCAAATCCCTCAGTCATGACCCATTCTGACTGTAAACGCATGATCATGCCAGACGGTATGCCACCCACAAGTTGGGAATAAATATTATTATTATTATACCTGTGCAGTCATTAAGCAGAGGGACAGAATCATCGAATATGCCACTCGTATCCTGACTGGCACTGGGCAGAGGCACTCCACCACTAAAAAGAATGTTTAGCGATCTTCGAGCATACGGGCAAGTGCATGCCACACTCATTGGTATGGTTTCACGTTGAAACAGATCACAAACCCCTTGACTCGATCGGTACTACGAGTGACTCTCTCGATGAGTTCGCACTCTAAAGACCCCGAATTCAAGAGTGATTTCACGACCCGGCAAATGCCGGCAAAAGAGAACCACCTGGCTGACCGACTGTCAAGTGGAGACCCCGAAGACAATGATCGGCACCAATATCGTCGTCGTCGGACTGGACCCCGGAAAGTTGGTGCGACAACAGCGGCAGGATTCCGTAATACAAAATGTTGGAGCCGCCTGGTTGAACGAAGGGCTGTTGAGAACGTGTTTGGAGATAGCGTACCGCTCCGGGAGAACCACGATAAGCTGCCATGGTATCCTGGGACGCCACACATTCGAATGTTGTAATGCCCAGGGTACCTTGCAACCTGAGGTGAAAGCTGATTGCCGAATGCCACGATATGGCATACGCAGGTTGTAAAAGGACCTATGTGGTTAGGGCTATATCCGTCATCCATACGTCTAGTACTCTACCCAAAAAGACAATCCAGTTGGGCTTCAGCAACGCTTAGTCTACCCACATGAGCGTTCGTATCACCAGCAACCGCGACAGTGTTCGAGCTTTCCACCGGTTGTAAAAGAGCATCTAGAGCGTCACAGAAACTGTCTTTTTGGCGGTAACATAGTCCGTTGGGGCGTGAGCACACACAGTAAACAGGGTGCGACAGACGTCTCTACAGAATTCCTCACGGGCCGCTAAGTGAGCAACGCAGAGGTGACTATCAACGAGTATCCAATCAAGTAGAGACGCTTCAGCTCGATCGTGCAATTTACCCCCAGAAAATAATTGCTCAGCGGTGCCTGGCTGCTATGCCAAGCCTAGGCAGGAGAAATCGAAGTGCGGAGATTGGGTTCGAAACACAGACCTCCCGCTCAGTAAATCCGCACTCTAACCACTAGGCCACCTACCTACGCGTATCCAGCTACAGCAGCTTCCGCAGGACCAGTATTGTGTAGCCAGAACTTGAAAGATGGCGAAGGAGCTGTTGGTTCACTTACAGCAGCTGCGGCCTGTATCCTTGCTCCTGACAGACAGCGTAGAGCTGCTTGTCCTGCTTGCTCCATCGTGCAAAGATTGAAGGTAGCTAATAAGGCTGGCTTTCACGGGTTAAAAACACTTCGAGGTGTATGGACGGACAGGCGCTGCAGCATGGTGAACAAGGTTTCCAGTCCTGGTGCTGGGACCCACGGCGAGTATTGAAATTGGCAGGGTGTGTTAGAGGAGGAATCACGTAGAAGTGTAGGCAGGGAGCGTCAGCAACGGTGTTTTTGCTTACCCGCCATGCCCGGAGTCCTGCTGCCCATAATGACCGAACAGCGTCAATCAGACAGATGTGTCACGTGCGAGCTACGGACCTAACGAAGGCATGCCTTGATTGGTCAAAATGTCAGCCAGTCCGGCTCGAGCATCTTTAGCTCGACGTTTGTCGCCCCTGCACGGAGATTCTAGCACGACGATGTGGAACACCTTACGACGACCCTGTAAGTACGGTTATAATAATCATCCTTTGTCTCCACAAAGGGTTGTCTGAAGCTACCATGCCTTTGATATATAGTAGTGGGCAGAGCGGAAGCCAAAGACTGAGAGTTGCTCGACGTTTCAGCAAGTCACAACTGGTGACAAACCGAACCCAGGACGTCAATTTCGGCAGAGTAACCCAAAGTAATATTTGTAATGCACTACTCATAAGTTGGCTGAAAATCCGTCGACAGCCCACGACCGTTTCCGCTCTTTTGGGGGCGCATCAGGTAGGCGCAGTCCCAGGGTTCCCGCCAACCATATGTTCTACTTGAAACCAGATTGCACGAAATTAGCAAATATACACTCATTTGCAAACTAATTTGGTTCTTCGAGAGACTCAATCATTTGCAATTTGGTTCTTCGAGAGACTCAAACTAATTTATAGCCGCAACAGGAGTTCAAAGGACAAACGAGGCTTGTTAAGTCTCTGATGAGCGCAACTGAGCCATACATGCCAGTGTCGTTAACGATTGGTGAGTTGAGTCGGGGGGGGGGGGTGACGAGGGAGACGACAATTATCGATCCGACTCAATTTACAGTCTTCATACTTCGTTGGCAGGTCATACAGACGGCTCTCTGGCATTCGAAGTGGATACCCTAACCAACATGACACATGAAGCATGAGTAGTTCATAAAATCATCTGACGTACCTCAGCATTCTAATCCGATATTCCCACCAGATCCGGCCAAGGCTTCGGGGACACCGATGGTCAAAACTAAAAACCTTCGTACGTCCTCTAAGCGTAGACGCAACGCTTCGGAAACATGGAAACGTATAGGCCGAACGGTCGCAGTGTTTACTCTGCCTGTGGCAGACAAAAGGACATCACATCGACGCCATAGGTTTCAAAGGTTGGCAAAAGCTGTCCTGGACATCCACTGGAACACACAACTAAGTTTGCCTACGACGCAGACTGACTCATCTACAAGCTTGGGTTTGATCCCATAGAGTCTTGTAGCATCACTCCACACTTTGCAGGTGTGAAGCGCAAACCAAACCGTCGCCGAATTCTCCAGGTAATTTGAAATGACCTGAATCTTTGAAGCACCTGAACCAAGAATTCTCTCGTTCAGCTGTAAAACCTCTGTGGTGCCTAGCTGCCAAGTCAACCGAGGGAAACACGGAGGCCGGGATACTGCTAGACTGCTCAAGTTTAGACAGAGGAAGTCGAGAGTCAGGTTCGAACCACGGACCTTACGGTCAGTAAGTTTGCGCTCTAAACAGTGAGCCACCTCGCCCCCTCTGAGCGAAGAAGAGCAATATCGTCTGCATATTCAGTGTCCGTGAGCGAGCTTTCCGGGAGTATTTTCACTCCCGAGGTTCCACAGACAGATTGGGAAATTCCAAGCGCCAAATCAAAGAGAAAGCTGAAGAGAAACTATACGGCCAGATATCCTCAATGACGTATGTACTATGAGCCAACTCGGGTCAACGCGGATTAAGGCAACCAGGAACTTTCATACCATCACCAGCCAGGGCGAAAACCGTAAGAAAACAATAGTGAGCAGGGAAACATATTGTTTAGAAAACAATATACACCGGCAAGCGACCGGGCGGTAAACAAAGCACCGACGGAGACAGTATAGCATGGGAAATTTGGATAGGCAAGGTTGACTTTCAGGCAGGGATATTTGATGTGCACTGTTCCTTGCTGGTTGACTCGATAAGCTGAAAAATTGGTAGAAAAAAGAAGGGAAGGATGTTATTCTAAGGAAAATTGACTGAGCAGAGTCAGACAGATATAGAAAGCTCACTAGAGAAGGGTTCAGGCATTAGGCTAGAAAGGTTCACGGACACTTTTGTCTTGTTTTTGAGAATCATGTACAGTTGAATGTGAGCGAACTAGGACATGACCTCGGAAGGTGACAGGTAGACAGGAAGCCCCAGTTCATGGGTCAAGGTCCGAAAGCATCCAAACAGCGTGCTAAACCCCAAAGTGCATCCGGCATAAGTGGATAGGATACAAGTAATACGAATAATTATACCAACAGCTGTAAACAATAAGTCCTGTCGTACAAGAGAACACTACAAGCACAGACCTTCGACCATAAATGTCCAGATGTTGTCTCAATGTCATTTCTAGTTGAAAACTAGATGTAAGTGTATACACATAGTAGAGTATACGGTAAACGCTGGAAGAACGGAACGTCTCCCGGTTTTCGCGTTAATGTGTTTATACGTATTCACGGACGATCGATCTGCCAGCGAACGAATCTGTTCTGATTCGTTTCTAATGACGTATAGTTCCCCGAACAATGTGCTGACAGTCTCTGCCTAGGGTCATTAGATTGCGTTCGAGCGAAACTGCTTTGAGGTGATAAAACAACAAGTACCGTTGAATATACTGTGCATACTAAGTGAGCTAAACTTTTGTCTCAATCGACAGTGAGTTAGCGCAGTCGACTGGACCTATCGAATACTCTTCACACTTAGTAGGAAATTATCTTTCATTTATATTCAAACGGATCAGAATGTGATTGAAAATAGGGTTTCTGGACAACTGAAGGGACCACAAGGAACAGTCCAACTTCTAGTGTGCTGGTGTCCCAGAAGAAAAACATTTAGAGGATACTAACTGATTCCAGCAGGAGACATACACTAGTTCACTCAAGGGTACCCATATGCGATAGAGGATGGTGTTCCCATTTGATGAGAACCCAGCTACTAGATTCAGGAGGGCTATCTATCCCATTCTACTTAGCCACGCCAACACGAGAGTAGCTTATTCATTTGGAAGTTTCAAGTGGCCACCAAAGTTTCATTGAACAGGATGCACAGACTGCCTGGCCAAGGAAAGTGCACACAGGACTGAATTCGAAATTTATTCATCAGATCAGGCCTCAAGTGGATCGCAGATAGGTCTAATAGGATAGGAACACAAACCGGTTCCGCAGGGTTGGTACTGGCAGATGACAAAAGCTTCGGGGTTTTTCAAAGCCGAATGAAGTGTTGTCTCTGAGCTGGATCACTTTCGTAACCGACCAGATTGAACCGGAGGCCGTCTAGGCTATCTGCCAAAAATGTATACAATCCAACAGCAACGTGTAGAAGGACTGAAAATTCGTACAGTTTTGAACAGACTGCTACTCGCGTACCGCGTTCAAAGTCTTCACTGGAAGCTTACTACAAGCTTTCCATGTTAGAGGGGAAGGTTTCTGGGGCAGAACGCACTCTTCCAATCCGGATTACTGTATGCCTTCTGATCATGCAGTCGAGACATGTCAAGACATGTCACTGGCGTTGGCCAGTGAAGGCCGCACAGCCTGGTGCTCTGATCACCGTTACGGGATGAGCCCGGCTAGGGGAAACACCGGCTGGTTCCACTGGCGAACCGAGCCAACAATAATGATGATCGTTCAATTTTCGATACATAGCTGGCATGCCATCTGAAGGAAGCACAAGGGCTGGGATATTGCCAGGTTGCCCAAGCCTAGACAGGGGAAGTCGAGAGGCAGAGGTCGGGTTCGAACTGCGGACCTTCCGGTCAGTAAATTCGCGCTCCTAACGACTTGAGCGATCTCGCCTCACCGAGCCAACAGACTCTAACCAAATGATAGTTACTTAGAATTTTGACTTCTTCAGTTTTCAGGTTGAATACTGGTCAACGTGGTTAAGGAAATACCGTTTGTCTTGACAGTTTCGAGTACGTAGAGTTCTCTTCTTCCAAAAATCGAAAGCTCGTCACATCATTTTCGTTTGGTTGGTGCTACTTAGTTCTAACCAATGTGATGCGTCAAATACTGCCATGCAGTGAAATCAATAAAGTAAAATCCAGTCAGATTCTAAACGCCTAGCGATGCAAAAACTCTGTATCCTTTTTGAGACTCACAAAATGACCGTAAATGAAATGTAGGCAAAATAGTTATTTAGTAGCAGCTTCAGGCTGTCGACCGCAGGATGAGAAATCCACCGACTTTCCTGGTCAGCTGATAGCTTGGTTGGAAAGGAGTGTTTCATCCAACCTAGCTATCAACTGAGACTTCTTGCGTCAGACTAGTCAGACTATTTACCGAACAAATAACCTATCCCTACAGAGACGTTAACTTGATAGCTACCAAGTCATGAGCTAGGGTGTACTGAGAACTTGAAAAGATTGCTCCGCTGTAGCATCCTTTCCGTGCTTAACTGCCATGCCACTAGAAGGGAGCATGACAAGTGGGATACTGCAAGCCTAGACAGGGGAAGTCTAGAGGCAGCGGTCGGGTTCGAACCACGGACCTTCCGGGCAGTAAATTCGCGCTCTAACTACTGAGCCATCTCGCCCCGGAACGGAAGCTCGCTGACACAAGGTCGCCCTTCCTTATTGGGAGTTATCGGACCACGAAAATGACACAAAACCTCCTAACCACCTAAGTCTGCTCGGCGGACACGGGAGTCTGCGTTCGAAAGCCTGGAGGGTCACATGACCAATTCCATCATACGCTCATTCGATGAATCTTAACAGGACTGAATGGAACGCAAGTGAATTAGCCTGAGAATTGTGATCAGCTGGGATGATCTAATTCAGCATAAGTACGCGCTAAAGATATGTCCGTAGATCATCGACGACGTAGTACCCAGTCTGGAACGGTGACGACCTTGAAAGTTGACGAATGGTGCGTTCGCCAGTGACTAGTCAAGCTAACTTCCTAGGAGTACACTACTGACACACCACAAAGACAGGCTTTTCTGTAGAATGCAAAGAACGAAGGCGGCAAGGAGCACAACGCAGTTCCGTAACCATAGATCAGATGTTGACCCAAAGTTGCCCGGTCACGACGATTATCCGCAATTTTTAGTTACTGCCGAACATGGTAATTTTAGCCCATAGGTAGTGAAAAACGGCAAAATCCACCAAATGAAATCACTGTGACATAACTAGACTCCTGATGTATTCGCCAAAAATGGTAGGTAGTTTGTTCACGAATGCGATGTACAAGTAAGTGAGTTGCAGGTTATTCCGAGGATTCGGACTCTTCTGGACCAATACACTAAGACCCAGTGACCTTGTCATTTCATGTGACTTTCGCTTGTAAGATACCGGCTTGAATGCTCACCAGAGCGTGTCCATCACATGACTCAGTCGATCGATCCAAGCCAAGTTACTCGTCGTATCGTCTCACTGGACATTAAAATTTTAAGTTACGCTTCAACTGTGTAGCGAGCCGACACCCCGTAAAAATTCGGCGTCAGATATCGTGCGTGAAAGCCATGAAACCCGACTCGCTGTGGGCGTGTTGGAAATGAGGACTGAACAAATCGATGGCCAAGTAAGAGTAAAGTAAGGGCTCGTGCTTCCAAAGGTGGATTTTTAGCATTGGTGCCATTGAGCGCACTAGCTAAGTACCTACCGTACTCATTGTTATCATCGGCAGCAGTAAAAATAGCGTAATTATCCTACAGTCGTTATAGCTGCTACACATTCCTTCGCCGATGATTTGGGGAGGTGAGTTAGATAGCTGCGCTGCTATGATCGACGAGTAAATCCAGGGGATCAGTGCACGTTTCGTTGGGGTGATCGGAAAGAGAGCTATGCTTTGAAGGCAACAGCTTGGATGTACGAGCGCCACTGAGGGCGCGGCTATACCATATCTGACAGTGTCTCTAACCATTGATGTGTTCCGCCTCGGGGTTTCCATTCAGGGAAAGGATAATGACCAACGCAGTTAGGTTTACTGGTAATGGCTATTTATACCGCGCTGCCAAGTCATTGTTTGACCTGCCTCCGCCCGTTTACACATCTCACGCGGTGATGCTGAAACGACCCAGTCACAAATAGCTGCGCAATGGTTACGAGTGTTTTAGCGAATGGGGACAAACTGAAGTTCCAGAGCGTGAGAGCAATGTTCAAGACGATCGTGGTTGGATGACAGAATCAAGCATCAGACAAGTTATTCACGTATAAGAGGGACCAAATAATATGGCTTTCAAACTTAGCTACGTCTTGCGCCATTTCTGTCAAGTGCCCTAATACGATTGGCCAGCGCTGAAAAACATGGAGATTTAGCAGGGTAGAGTAGTGTTTGTGAACCAGCATCACCTGTAGCATAGGCGTGACATCAGCTTATCCGTCAAGGGTCGAGTTTATAATGCTGCGATGGATCCATATTGCTCTACAGATAAGAAACCTAACCCTGCGTGCTGAGGACGTCAAAAGTCCTTCAGTGTTTGACCATTGATGTATTCGGAGCATTGCCTGAGTCCTGTGGGAACACCGGATCAGCAGTGCTGAAGTACGTCGAATGGTATTCGGGAGAAATAACTCACCCTCGATAGATGAACTGATCACACTGCACAAAACGATTACTATGAATTATAAATTCGATAATGAGAGACATGAATGTCGTGTCATCAACAAAGAGCATGCTTTCGATGCCATAAAACGGGTGTCTCTGAATCGACCAAGACTGGTACGATCCAGACAATTATCAACCAAAGAAGCGAAGGGAATCCGACTGCATGACCCCAATAATTCTGTGTCCGAAAGAAACTCGTACGACCTCTGAACATAATCGGACGGTGAAAAATCCGGTCTCACAAACTTGTATGACATTGACGTCCCTCACTCAATGACTTGCCGACCCGTGTCATCATTATCATCATCGTCGACAGCATGACATTAGTGTTCAAAACCGATGCTTCGCTGCGGTAATACGGCAAAGATGCGCTTTTCACGGCGGATAATGATAACGATGATGAGTACGACAATAAAGCACATAGTAGCTCTGGTCAGAGCTATCGGTTGAATTATCCGATGAACATGCTTGGATATGTTTCGAGCTTCGAAGTAAAGAAGACATTCAGTGAAGTCGTCCCACTTCACCATACATTTCCAATCCCTGTTTGATCATGAAAGGTAAACAGCCGGTGTGTATGCTTTTGAACGGTACCAGAATCAACCGGACAAACATACTAATGAATTTGAGAAACGAGAATTATGTACCACGTTGAAGTACATAGGAAAAACATGGAAGTGGAATAAAAAACAATGTGACCTATCACTTTACCCATTTGATCCCAATGATATTGATATTCACATAAGATGGCCCTAGGAGAACTCGATGTACACAACGACCATTCGACCATAGTGGATGCATCTAACCAGCCCCGCCAAATTTATGTGATTACCCGCTGCAACAACAGTTGTAGCGGCAACCACTGGGGCGATTCGATCTCCAAGTCTACAACTGTACTTTGTCCGGAATAACGGACAACATAAGACGTAGAAATCACGATTGTCTTTGACACCCTCTACAGCGCCCGCTTCTCTAAAGTGACCGGACGCGTTCGGTGCCAATGTGGAGGGGTTATCATCATCATAATCATTGTCAGCTGTAATAACCCCGTAATCGTTGTCAAGTGGTTGTAGCTGACGCAGTTTCGTTCACCGATGATTTGGGGGGTAGGTAGCTGCGCATTGCAAGCGGGAGCTGATAAATTGGTGCATAAATCCAGCGTTGTCGGTGG
>NW_008751955.1:184550-191865 GCF_000715545.1 Opisthorchis viverrini
TTGGGCGAAAAGAGCCCTTCGAGGAAGTCGGTCGACTGGCATACGAAGCACTTGGCCAAGCCAGCGCAATCTATGCAGTGTGATCAGTTTATCTACCGAGGGTGTTACTTTTCCCGGCGAACTTCAGCATTGCTGATCCGGTGTTCCCACCAGATTCGGGCAATGCTCGAAGATATCGATGGTCAAACGCTGAACGTCTTTTGACGTCCTCGGCGTGCAGCGGTCAGGATTCAGATCCGTATAGTAATATGAAGCGCACCGCAGCAATGTAAACTCGACCCTTGACAGAGCAGCTGATGTCACGCCTACGCCACAGGTGACGCAGGCTCTGGCCTTCCCGATCCGGATGAAAATATCATCTTTCGCGAGACCACCGGGACGGGTAAACAAGCTTTTTTATTACCTCAATCAGTTCATCCGCAAGCATGAGGCTGGGATTCGAGCCCATCCAGTCTTGCAGTAGCACTTTACACTTTGCAGGTGTGAAGCGCATGCCGAACCGTAAGACAGAATAATTTGGATTATTTAGTATTGTTTGCATCACCACGGAGTCAAATTTCAGAAGAGCTATATCGTCTGCTACAAGATAAGATTTGGAATCAGTTAAGCATCAGTACACCAGAAACAACCTGAAGTGCATGTTCTTGTCCCAGGTTGTAACCCGCTTGAAACCATCGTTGTAGAATTTGTTCAAGTTCGTCGACCGACAAGGTGGATGGATCAACGTAGTTTTGTTCAGTGTTAGTAGTGGCGGTTGTAGTCGTAGTGGAGGTACACTGCTGAGGGAACTTGGGTTTCGAAACGGTTTTCGAATGGGACTGTGACCGGCGGGTTGAGGAAGAGTTCATACGGCTGAAAAACAGGTGCACAAATGATTGATTAGGAGAGGATATTACGAGCAAAGGAAGGAACAGTCGTGAGGATAAAGGGCTTGACGACTCGAGAACTATTGTCAAACTCAGGTTGTTGTCAATCGCACACCGAAAGGCTCACCATTTGCATCCGGAATACGTTCAGGAAAGGAGACAACGAAGCGTAGTGTGAACTCGGTAGAGTGAAATTTTTCTGAGATTTGAGAGTTTCATGATTTTTATTAGTTGTAGGTGGTTAGAATACTCTTTTCTGAGCAGTCTTCCACTTGTCCTGCCGTGATTATTCAGGTGAGTTCACACCAAAGGATAGGAGCAGGGGATTCGAATTTCGCTCCTTTTATAGCTCACCAGAAATTCATATCGTGTCGTCTGAACTCCGGACATCTGGAATGCGAGGCGAGCGTGTTGTCGCCACTGCACCAGCACAGGCTGGACGCACACGACCTAGCAAGTCTAAACAGGCGAACGTTTTTCATAAAGGAAACTACTCACAAGGTTGCTGAAAACTCTTCAACAGCCCACGACCGGTTTCGCCCTTCTTGGGGCTCATCAGGTAGGCGCAGTCACCGAGTTTCCGTCAACCTTATGTTCTACTTGAACCCAAATTGGACTGTTTTCGAGAAATACACTCATTTGTTCACTCATTTCTTTTATGAAAATATACTGCGATATCTCGAATATCGTGCCAACTGAATCATCAGGCGGCTTGTGTGCAGCACGTTCAGTTGGAGGACATCATAAACGAGAGATTCAATTGAGTCTCCCGTGAAAACCAAATTGATTTGCNATGAGTCCTTATGAGCTCCAAGAAGGGCGAAACCGGTCGTGGGCTGTTGAGGAGTTTTCAGCAACCGTATGAGTAGTTTCCTCTATGAAAATATACTGCGATATCTCGAATATCGTGCCAACTGAATAATGAGGCGGCCTGTGTGCAGCATATTTAGTTGTAGGACATCATAAACGAGAGATTCATCTGAGTCTCCAGTGAAGGCGAATTTTACTTTACAACGTGGCGTTAGCTGACTGGGAAGTCCTGACAGGCGAGTCAATCAATCGACACATCCAGAAAAGCTGCTGTGTCGTTGTTTCAAGGAGTCGGACAAAACTAACCACAGCCGTTCGGGAATGATGATTCAGCGTGCGCTGGTGGAGTAGTGGTCGTCTCGTACGTCGAGTCCAGTGGTTCCCTCCCAATTTCGGTGTGCACTCACGAGAATAATCACACCAGGACAATGAGAAGACTTCAAACAAGAGTGGTGGATAGCTTTTTGAGCAAACACAGGTAAATTTTAGAACTGTATTCCGTATGATTGAAGTCGAAGAGTTTGTGAGGTGTGCGATATCTGTTTAAGCTGAGTAGTTGTGAAAAAGCAACGACAACTGCAATGTTGTCACAACCGTCCGAGATCACCAACCTCAGCTTCAACTCAACTGACACACTTTAACAGAGTGAACGGCCCCTAGATGACTGATCACATAGCGATAAAACCCAACCCGAACTTGTTTCTCTTGTCCTTTGTAAGCCCGACTAATTTGCCTCTGAAGATTCCCCTCGGCGATCGAAAGGTTGGGCTATGAAGAAACTCTGAAATTATCGTTGTATCTTCTCCTACTAAACAGCCCTAAACGATATAGACATATTCCAGAGCGAATGGCTTCGTAAGCCAGTCAGCTAAGGCATCAAGGGTATATTGGTTCCACCCGCTACAGTTCTGTCCAACGAGAAATGGCAGACAGGAAGAGTCTGGTGAGGTATATGAGACGACAGGCTAGTAGGTTTGTCGACATTGCATAACTAATTACAGAGAAGCCAAAAAGCGACAAATGTTTACTGAAATTCGAAGATAGATAAAGTGTGATTAAGTGGGGAACCAAATTATAGGAGCCGATGCGAAGTACTTCGAAAACCAGTGCAACACAAAGGCTATGAGCAACAACGATGTGCGGTCTTACAGCATCCAAAGCAGACACATTTGATGGGCGAGCATTGCTCAAAATAATTATGAAACTACGTCTGAGGTGAAAAGACAGTCTAGATAATTTTTCCTCTAATGTCTGTGGAGTACACAAGAGCAGCGAACAGAAAACAACGCATAGATAAGCACATACGTTGAATCCACTCATAGTTCATCACAAGGCAGTTAGAAAGTTGGGTCTTGCGACTTGTGTGGTAACTACCAATCCGCGGTAGGTCAATCCTCTTGAGAAAGTAGCTATTTGAAAAGTGGTCACCCTATAACAGCTCTATGGGGTCTCGACTGTGGCCAATGTGCGTAGTCTTGATCGGTTGACAAAATGGTGGAAGCGACCAACAATACGAGGTCAAGCAGCACTTTAAATTGTATCAATACCTCCTGTATTCTCTCAAGAATAGTGGTGCTTCTCAAACCCAGTAGAGAGCTGCTACACCGTACAAATGACGCGAGCAGCAACTCAGATGAACAGATGGAGAGTAATGAAAAGATCACGGACTTTTCCTCGATTCTATCCTAATTAATGGTGAGAAGTGTCGCTCGTGAATTTGTCCTTTGGTAGGTATTGAGTTCGAATGGTTATCTTTCAACTTGATCAAGACCTACTCTATCATTTTGAGTCTGTTAGCTTAGCTGTATGTTGGATTCACATCGATGCAGTTCTGTTCACGTGATTTACCGTTAGACCAAAAATCGGAATATGAGACTCGCACACTGTGACCGGCACAATTTACGATTGTAAAAGATAACTTGATAATGACAACCAGAGCAAATTTGAAACACGTTATTCTGTGACGACCAGTCGGTGGGAAGCTGGCGGTAATCAAACAAGATTTTCATAAACTTTTAAGAATTGCAAAAAACCAATTAATGATGGTCTAGAGCACAATAAAAATGCTGGAGTAAGATTCGTCACCGAGTGAGGGGTCATCGTTTCAGGAAAGGTTGGCGAATTTATTGCCCCAGAAAATTCGTCACCTACAAGACCAGTCGAGTTTCAAGGCGGACGGAGTAATATACTGACTAGTATCTATCCTGGTGAACTGACAGTTCTCAATTTGTACTCCATCACAAGACACAAATCACCGAAAAAGTGCAAATTGGATCCCCGTTGGTTGCCATACAAGAAAGAATTGGGATCAACAACAGATTCAAAGAACAGATCATACCTTCTACGCGAAAATCTGGTACATTTCCAAATTCCTCCCACAACTAAGGCACGACTTTCGTAGTTAGTTTAAAAAACGATGCGGGGTGGAGAAATCTGGAGAAATTGACAAACACAAGTCGTCTTCATGTTTAGGAATGCTGCTGAGTTTCAAACAGTAACATCTGTGACTAACGTAGAGTCATATCACCACCAGATGGGTTATTTGCGTTACGGGGGGCAACAACGCTTAAAGGCCAGAGTTCAAAGCGCGGAGAAAAACAATCAGTAGAATAACTTACTTGGTGGATCTTGATGAATCAAACAGTGTGTCTGGTGGATACAGTAATGGCGGAAGCCACTCGAAATCACAACTCAGCGTGGTTACCGGGCGTGTGGACTGAAGTGCAGCCTCAAGGGAATGTGAAGCGTGATTGATCCTCTGAGAATGGGTCATTCGTTTTTTGGCATTTTGTTTCGATGCATTGGTCGTGGCGGTCAAAAACGGAGTTTGCGGACTGGAATGGCGCGAAGTTTGTGGTTTTCTCTGTGTGGTAGGAGATGTGTTAACGGAAGTTAGGCCGAGGTAAAGATTGGTTGCTCACCAGCCTGAAGGCCCCCGAAAAAGACGGAAAACGCCACGTGGTTCATAAGTGTGAGGTACAGCGTAGATGATCCGAGAATGCCCGACCTTGCTCATCCGTCGGGTGCTGTTTCATTGGCTCAAAGGTAACCAGGACTTGGAGTAGCAAACACGCCCTCCATATTTTGGCAAAACTTCTCTAAAAATTCTACCTAACGCTAAATCTACAGGGATGCTATCAGCCTCCAACCAACTGTGTACACACGCGCTTCATACCATGTTAATAATCGTCCTTCGAGTAAACCCACGGAACTAACAAATTTTGGGAGGAAGCTAAAAAGACAGCAGGTTCGACCGAATCTGTGTCATTTGGTGTTGGATGCAGAAAAGACGTATGGGAATCTAAGTTCTGATTTCTCCTCTCATGTACCTTTGATCTCCATATGGTTAGCTCACCGGTCCCTAACCGCGATTCCCCTTGTCGCGACCCGTCTGACATTGGTATGTGCGGATGTGCGCAACTGATCTACTTACCCATGTGTGCCTACCTTGACGTGTTCTGTCGCGATTTCATGTGATCACAACACCAATCAGAATCACGAGAGTTGACTCGGAAACTTAGACCGCAAACCACACTACCGAGCCACATAAGATTGCCCAATTTTGTGAACAGCACTGTAGACCTTCGAACCCAATTTCCCCCTTTGATAATCATCATCATCATCATCATCAACGACAGCACGATACCAGTGTTCAACACCGATGTTTCACTGCCGTACAACCATGATTTATCTGACAGCCTTATTGTAAAGAAAAGAGTAAAGGTGGACAGGGAAGGGACTTACTGCCAGCTTAACACAATCATTCTGAGGTGCCTACACCTCCAGATACTCACTCAGGTAATCTGGATAGAAACTAACAACAAGAACGCCACTGACATCGGTTGGCAGCCATACTTGTAATGTCTCCAACTAGGCACAGTGAGGATCACGTGTTCCCCACCCTGGATGGCAAGTAGCACCCGACCGCACCCAAGCGTTTCGTGATCTCCTTCATACTCCTCTGCCAAGTCAAGGGTTGGCCACCTCTCTGCTTCCGCCACTCTGAGTTGGGCATGGGAAACAGCACTCTCTTCGGCAAACGATGGTTCGGCATACGTAACACATGTCCCAACCAACGCAGCTTCTGGTGCTGGACACATTCTTCAATGGAAGTACCCGTTACACAACCGAAAACACGCTTTCTAACTGCCTCGTTACGGATTCGCCGACACCAACCCACACGAGCTATGGTTCTGAGACAACGATTGTCGAACACCTGAAGACGTCTCAGGTCCGCTGCTCGAATAGGCCAAGTCTCACAGCCATACAACAAAACAGCCCGTACTGTAGCTTGATACACACGTCCCTTCAGATTCAGGGATAAACCATTCTGACGCCATAGGTGTTTCAAGTTAGCAAACGCGGCCCGAGCCTTGCATTCATCTCATCTGTCACACTACAATCAGAACTAATACAACTTCCAAGATATGTAAAACGCTCAGCAATTTCCAGTACCTGTCCCTGGATTGTAAGTGGCGTGTTCAGTGAGTGCACGTCCACAAGCATGACCTTACACTTTGTAGGGATCGTCCAACCTACGCATGACTAAAGGTTTTTTACCGGTAACTTCGAAGCAAACAACTGAGACCGTGTTATTAAATTGTAGTGAATGGTGTTCTACCCACCACCCCAGTCTCGAACAAAATGTGAGGACAGTCGACAAAAACAAAGAAAGCTAAGGACGAACTAAGGACAGATAGTAGGTGGACGGAAAACACCGAGAATTGTGGTGTGCTTCGAAGCAAACCTCTGTGCGAACCAAATGTTCAACCACAAGGAAAGATTGAACTTGGATTATGTGAGGTCGGCTTGAAAGTGAATACAAAACTTTCATTCAGAAAAACAGCAGCATCTGGAGGAATAATTCCTCTCTACAGGGTGCCGTAAAACGCACGTTTCAAGCAGATGACCTGGCAGGTTCATTCAGCAACTCGAATACTGGTAGAAAGGGCTATCCAACAATTATCGATAGGGTTTGGCTAAACGGCTTTTGCTGTTTTCACCCCAAACAAGACTCATCTGTGAACTTCAAATCCTGTTGGAAAAAAAGCAACCTTTTGTCTACGGAATCCTTTTTCTTCTGCCTCCTCCAAGCAAAAGTTTTTGTGAAGTACCTGCTTTTTTCAACGATAATTCCGACAGAAGTTTGCCGGGTTGTCTATATGCTGTTGCGTAAATATGACCCCAATGACAGGAGAGGTTTTTCGCCCATTCTTACCAACAGAAAGGTAGCCATCAATTAGTAATACATCTACGATACTACCCGTTTGTCTAAATATCTCGAACCCTCAGCAATTCTAAGGCCTCTTACGTGACTACTCATCGAAGTCTACAATCTACTTTCCCATGGTCACCATCGTTTCTTACGCTTGGTTTGCGTTTAAAAAACTGACCCCTTTGATATACCAAAGGTTTCCGGTAGCGCATGAGGACTGCTTTGTACTCGTTCGATGTGAAGCCCGGCTTTGTGCAAAGTCACGCCATCCAAAAAAAGAACAACGTTGGTCCCAGACTCAAAACATGTGCTCGAGTCCCCCAAGGAGCTTCAAGATGTGGCTAAATTCCTATGTATGCCGGTATCAACCTCGTCACTCTTTGAGATCTGGTTATGTCCGAAGAAACAAAGTTCAGTGCTCTTC
>NW_008751955.1:191883-242445 GCF_000715545.1 Opisthorchis viverrini
ATTTTCCATGTCATTCTACTTTGGTTTAAGAGGTTTCACTGCAGTCACTAGTAATCCGTAATCTTTTTTGGTAACTCTTGATGAGTTGTCCCTTTATAACAGCATGGTGGTGCTCAAATGGTGGGCTCCTGTAAGGATCAGTTTTGCGCTTCGCGCCATCAAATAGGCTACCACAGCCTGACTTTTTTCTTTTAAACACATCGAAACTGCCCCCGACCGTTGAGCACTACTGTCGATTTTGGGGTTGGACTAATTTTTAGTTATTCCACCGCAGAACCGTACGATTGGGTAACTCGCTTTGGTCCCAGTAACTCTCCTGAAGTTACCGCCACAAATTGTAGAATTAGACGAGTCTAGTTAACTACTTTTCGAATAATACTCCCTGCCTTGCCCAACTTGTAAAACTCAATGGATCCAGAGGTTCTTACGTGAGCTATCTGTTTTTGTAATACTAGTGTAACGGTTTATACTACTGACGAAGCTTGCAAGTAGTCTAAGTTCTGGTGTTCAAGCTCCGCTCCCGCATCCGATGGAAGGTGAAGGTGATTACGAAAATTACGGAACCGCTTTCAGTGTTCCACGAACGTCCGGTAGGACGTTCAGGAATGTTCAGTTTTCAAAAACTCTATACAGATGGGCTGTGTCTAACGAGTTGTATCCGCTTTATCCGTAGTTCCTAGCGAACAACTTCCCACTTTCACTAGTATCGTGTGTGATGGTGGGTTTCCATTTTCCGTGATCAGAAGGTTGTCTTCTGGCCGTTGAACTTAACTGACTCAGAGTGTCTTGCATCCGATCGATCTTATTACGTCTTACAACAGTATCCGATTCTGATGAAGAGATATCGAAGGGTACTTTCACTCTATACGTGTTATTCTAACTTATCAAGCTATGAGGAAGTTTCAGACATCATCGTACGCCTCCCCCGTGACCCAATGCCATTCGCGGTACAGTGATAGCTACTAAGACTTCGAAAGAGACCGTTTTTCCAGCAAACTTCCTCGCACCTGCAGCCTCCCATTGTTTCGACTGTCACCATCAGTTAGGGCTTGTTTATTGCTGTTCCTACGCTCAAACCGCTTCTTAAACCGACGAAACCTTTCCGTGATTCTTACTGTGATCGTAACTCTGGTTTTACCGCACCCCCACGTGCCATGTGCCCGCAAAACGACCAGTTTTATTGTAGTGGCAGCAGGTATTGGAATGTGAGTGCGCGCCGCAACACTCAAACAACACAAACAATCTCATCAGAATATTGTCGGCTGAAATTCTGAACAGGCCATACAAAAACAAGGAGACTAGACTGTTGATGTGACGTACGCGAGCCATTATACTGCGCTAAGAACTATTGGGATAACGTCACACAAACCAAAAATCCAGGGGATATGTCCACTTTCCGGGACTAGACGCAAACTAATAAATCGAAGGATAGAGGAAGGCTCGACAAATGAGGATAACGAACTGACCGCTCAAACACAACTAAATCTGAAAGCACCGAAAAGAAAAAACACATCTAACCGTCAATCAAACTTAAAACGGGACTAGGATACAAACTAGGAACTGACCAATCAGACCGAAGAAATGAAACAACCAAAAATAGAAATCACCACAACGACCAAACAAATCCAAAGAAAGACGACAACACACCACAAACTGGAGAAGGACCAGTCGGAGACCGGACCAAAGGAAGTTATCCAACAAACCAATCAAATACGCGACATAGAGATCAAAACGCAGTGGGAAACGCGAACGGGTCAATGAGATTACAAGAAAGACACAAACCAATTAGCCGACCACGGGAGAGGATATTATATACTTTTCGAAGGCCATATGTATGCGGGCAGAAAAGTTCTGTTCAGGCCATACAAAAACAAGACTTGATGTGACGTACGCGAGCCATTATACTGCGCTAACAACTATTGGGATAAGGTCAGACAAACCAAAAATCCAGGGGATATGTCCACTTTCCGGGACTAGACGCAAACTAATAAATCGAAGGATAGAGGAAGGCTCGACAAATGAGGATAACAAACTGACCGCTCAAACACAACTAAATCTGAAAGCACCGAAAAGAAAAAACACATCTAACGGTCAATCAAACTTAAAACGGGACTAGGATACAAACTAGGAACTGACCAATCCGACCGAAGAAATGAAACAACCAAAAATAGAAATCACCACAACGACCAAACAAATCCAAAGAAAGACGACAACGCAACACAAACTGGAGAAGGACCAGTCGGAGACCGGACCAAAGGAAGTTATCCAACAAACCAATCAAATACGCGACATACAGATCACAACGCAGTGCGAAACGCGAACGGGTCAATGAGATTGCAAGAAAGACACAAACCAATTAGCCGACCACGGGAGAGGATATTATATACTTTTCGAAGGCCATATGTATGCGGGCAGAAAAGCAGGCAGTACACATTCAACTGCGAACTGACAGTGCCTCTCAGCTGTAACACCTTCGGGTGCCTAGCTGCCAAGCTACCCGAAGGAAGCACGAGGGCTGGGATACTGCCACGTTGCCCAAGCCTAGACAGGGGAAGTCAACAGGCAGAGGTCGGGTTCGAACCACGGACCTTCCGGTCAGTAAATTCGCGCTCTAACCACTTGGGCCATCTCGTCCCTGACAATGTCTTCTCGACCAGGAAGGGTACGTTTGTAAGCTAATTGCTAAGCTCGGCGAATAGCCACGTGATCAATTAGCACTGAACTTATTAGACTAAACGTCCGGGTGTCGAGCTGAATAATGTGGCCAATTAGGTAAGAGCCTGCTACTTGAAACCTAGCATCCTGGCGGTAGGCGTTTTGATTCCAATAGACTACTTAATCTCTTTTCTCCAGTTCGACAAGGAATGCCAACAACAAACCCCCGCGACGTTCAAAATTGTCGCCGGATGTCGAAAGCTCGTAGGAACATACCGTGCGGTCTCAGGACAGTATAGTGTAAAGTTAGAGCTTAAAACCCGTGAAAACGTGTTTGCGTGCGTGTGTACGCACCAGAAGTGAAGTCCGAGTTTTCACTGAGGTTTTTAACTAGACATTTGTGGACAGAGACACAGCTGCTCACTATTCGAATCAGGGAACAAATCTTGTGGTGATACAAAGAAACATCACCATACTCAAGCCAGGTTGTCACCAGGTAATCGGAAGATTTCCGACAATTAAAGTCGGAAAGAGATTCGTTCTCTGGTTGTTCCAGCGAAAACAACTGTTGAGTCAATAAAGAACGTCGGGAGGCAGTTCTGTGGATTATCAAACCTCATTTGCATAGCATTCTGACCGGAGAGAATGGAGTCATTGCACTCTTGGAAAATTGGTTGCACAGATGGTTGCAATGTGTGCGAGTGAAATTGGGGAAATTAGACGTGGTACGCGAGGCCAAAAAGTGAAATTCGCTACATAAACCGATTCCATAATCAGCAGCAGCTTCAGACTAAAATTTTGCCATGAAATGTGTAATCACAGGTGTCTTGCGGAATATTTTCTACTCGAAAGAATGGCCGTAGTTGATTTAACTGAGTCTCCTAACTGATTTGTAAAACACGAATGGAAAGAGTCTCAATTTCTGGATGATACTAAGCGTGGGCCTCGTGTTGAAAAATGTAAGTTCATCGAAGAACACATTCCACACTCACTGGGGCAATCAAGTTTAGGGAAAGAACAGGGATTTACGGCGTTGAATTCTCACCGAAAAGATTGCGATTATATTATAATGTAAATGTCAACGGCCTACAGACTTCGAAGAACATGGTTACTTGAAACAGAAATGGACTCGTTTGATACGATTGGATATTTGAAAGTCCATTTACGAAACATCCGAAGAAAGGATGACTCACAACTTCAAGACATCTCGGTTCTCGAGACAAGTGCTCATTTTTAGGATTTTTCCTGTAGTCCCTAGGTGAACTCGTTTATTCCCAAACAAATCATTGCAACTTTGGATTCAGGAGATTTATTTACCTTAAAACCCGTGGATGGAACCCATTTTGTCTTGGACAGTATCCGAGCATAGGCTGCGCACATGGCATGTACCAAAAGCGCGTCACTGCCTTGTTTACTGCGGCTACCTCCGTTTCCAGACGATTCGGTTTCACGGGCGCCTGGAATCGCGACATATCGCGCATGACGATTTGAAGCGGAGTCGACGCATGTGTGGGTCCCCTGGTTGGTCTATCGGCATATGCTATTGTTTTGTTAGAAGCTTAGCTTATCGAAATCAGCTTCGGTTGCATGGAGCCATGCTGAGAATTACTCAACAAGTTAACACCATCGGCCAGAGAATGCAATGCAGAAACGGTTCGGTGGACGTCTTTCCGAGAATGTGTCTAGACAGAGGGAATGAGTGACGTTGCACCGCTGTGCTCAGTTTGACCGAGGCGTTCGATCGAGTACTCCCCCATTAGGAAAGTAATCACAACAGAAAACACCGGGTATCCACCGCAGAAAATTCTAAAGCCTCCGTAATCCTTAGCCCTTAACAGACAAGACCCGTCAGTGTTGAAAGATTTCATTTACCCGTGAAGCTGGAAGGTGAAATGCTTGCTAGCAGACATTTTCTACCAAGAGTCAAACAAATGGGCCACTTTGAATGGCGACATATATGAAAGAAGAAACCAGGTGTTTGCATGAAAACAGCCAACCGAAGCACACAATGACAGATAATACATTTTCGACGGATATCTCTCCAGGGTGGTAGATAGTGCACGCTGTTATGCGGGTAGCAAGTTCGACCTCTCAGCAAAAAAAGACCTCCTGTTTCGACACTGCAGGGTCGATTGTCAGTTTTAGAACAAAACGGATAGTTGTTCAATAAAAACAAATTACTAACACCCGACAAACACATTCATTCGCATAGAAATTTGGTTTTTGCGGGGGACCCATTTGAATCCCAGCTGAATCCCTCCCTTATGACGTTCCTCTTCAATTCAATGTGCCTCACTTTTCAGCTAGTACGATATTCGAGTACAGCGATACATTATACAGAAGCAACACACTAGTCCTAAGGTACTTGTCACATCGCGTGAAGTTTGGGTTCAAGCAGGACATAAGGTTGACGGAAGCTCGAGGACTGAGCCTATCTAACGAGTTCCAATTGAGGCGAAGCCATCTGAGTAGTATGTTACGTCTATACAAACTACCAAAATCGTTACGACCTGTTGACGCTTTATTCTTCAAAAATAGTCCGTAAAATAACGACCAATATGCGAGGTATCGAATCACTCCAAAGAATCAACACGTCACATACGGCACTTTTGTACAAGACACAAAGCAGGAACAATAGTGGAAACGAACGAAAATTCTAATTTACCGTTCGGGAAGAACCACGAGGTGGACATCCGACTTGACTAGATGCACGCGGTTTGTCACGAGTGGTTTCTGTAACCAATGGTCTTCCGGTCCGTTGAGCGTAGGCCGCACTAAGTTTTTGCTGAAAAGATGCATAGACAAACGAAGCTCGTCACAGGCTTTCAAATCAATGAACGGATCACGAGTTCCGCGTTTGCATCACGTGAAAGGCGTGCTGTATATAAACGATCAGCTGATGAGTAATTAATCCCACAACGTGCGAATAGAATCTGGGGGATAATTCACTATACGACATATACACATACTCAATACGAAACTAGGCTGCATGTAAAAAAATCTCATTAAATAAGACAATGCTACTTACGAAAAAGGGTGAGTTGTGTCGAGAGGACTGACAATCGTTCCAGAATGCTTTGTAAAAGCATGCGGACAGCGTTGATACCAAATGAATGCAGTGAGCATGTTGAAAATCAGTCGGCCAAGGAACAAGTTTGTACACACCTGAACGACCGAACAGAGGTTTTACCTGGCGCAGCAGTCGTTCAGCTGTAACACCCTTCTGGTGCCTAACTGCTATGCCACCCGAAGGTTGCACGAGGGCTGGGATACTGCCGGGTTGCCCAAGCCTAGAAAGGGGAAATCGAGAGGCAGAGGTCGGGTTCGAACCACGGACTTTATGGGTCAGTAAGTTCGCCGTCTGATCACTTGGGCCATCTCGCGGAGCAGTAGGCAGCTGTTTTGTCACATCACTGAGTACAGTGAGATTGAACCACCTAACGACGTGTCATTATGATCAGAATGATAATTTAAGACTCAGCAAGCGATCGAAAGACCCGGCGACAATCAACGGCGAAACAAAACGGACAGTGATTTTTTATCGCTTGAGCAGAATTGGGTGGAAGGTCGAACATCTTCATTGGACCGTAAAGCTGAAGGGATCGGTTAAAGAAAAAACAAGTTCACAAACTACCCCCATTCACACATTAATTCGATTTTACAGGAGACTGAACTGAATCTAGCTAAATCCACGGCTTGTGGTGGCCTCTCAATCAAACCAAATTAGTGTGAAAAACAGAGTAGCTGACGAATATTGTCCGATTTGAGTTCGAATAGAAGATAGCGTGGATAAGAAAATCGTAGTTCGTGCCTCCGGGGTGAGGCCCAAGGAGGGCGGATTCGATCATGGGCTGTCGAAGGGTTTTTTGTGAACAGCGTAATACATCTAAAAAAAGAAGTCCTTTTGTTGGAGAACATCAGTACAAGTCGAAAAGAAGAATATTCTGCACAAATACGATGTCAACCTAAGGAAATGCGCTTCGGAAGCGAGATCCATGCGTTCAAAGGAACTTTTCAAATTCAAACGGGCGGTAGTTTTTCCAAACTACATACACCAGCAGGAAGTACTGAGATCAAAGTACAAACCTAAAAAAACGACCAGATGAATTGGCGATACTTTATGCAAGATGCGACCTTAATCATACATAAGTTCGCAAGATGCAAGATAAATATGAACAGCAGCGACAGAAATAGGACGCTCAGCTTGACCAACACCAAGGACTGTCAACATGTTTAGGGACAAAGAGCAGAATTCCCATCAAAGGAAGAAACCTGTATGTGAAGAAGCCAGTTCCTCGGGTCCAACTAAGCTTCAGTCGGCTTCCGAAGGCTCAAACGTTTGAAGCCGTGCGTGCGAGAATACCGAAATGCTTACTTTTTCTATTCGCCCGATCATTAATTTCAGCAATAAGAGTGTGCTTTGTAGTTGGCAACTTACGACCCTATGTGGAATGTCATGGCAGCGCTAACGTCTCTGGCTGTCGGGTTCGTATTTTATCCGTCTTGGGTCTTCAGCCGATATCGAACAGTCAAACAAGGCTTAGCGTAGCTAGTAACATTCAGTAACGCATAAGGTTGAACAAGGGAAGAGAGGACGAGACCATCAAGAATGTCTTAATTAAATGCTCTTGTGCTTTCTTGTGGTTTGCTCTTCATTGTAAAAAAGACTAGAATTGCAGCTTCGAAAGAAGCTATGTGCGCTAGTTGAACAAACAGAACACTCGGCAAACAACGATAGATAACAAAGACGATCCAAAAGAAATGAATCGGTGTTATGTGTGTCGTCCATCACGCAGATTCCTAGCAGCTGTCACATGGCTAGGATAGTCAGAAATGACTGTAGCAGGCCGTTTACCTCAATATGAAACAGATATTGTCCAACATAATGAAATGACTAGACACCTTCTGGACATGTTACCGAGTGAGAGTAATTTACAAATCCGCATGATGCGTCTCTTCGGGTCATCAACGATTTCAGAACGGGTGAAAAACAAACAGTAATGACTGATATATGTAATGCGCCACTCATAAGGTTGCTGAAAATTCATTGACAGCCCACTACCGGGTTCGCCCTTCTTGGGGCTCATCAGGAAAGGTGCAGTCCCCGAGTTTCCGTCAACCTTATGATCTACTCGAACCCAAATTGCACTGTTTTCGAGAAATACACTCATTTGCAAATCAATTCGGTTTTCACGAGAGACTCAACTGAATCTCACGTTTATGATATTCTACAACTGAATGTGCTGCACACAGGCTGCCTCATGTTTCAGTTGGCACGATATTCGAGATATCGCAGAATATTTTCATGACGGAAACTACTCACAAGGTTGCTGAAAACTTTTCGACAGCCCACGACTGGTTTCGCCCTTCCACTTCGGGCTCATCAGGTAGACACAGTCCCCGAGTTTTCGTCAATCTTATGTTCTAATTGAAACCAAATTGCACGAAATTAGCGGATTGCACTCCTTTGCAAACATTACAAACGAGAGATTCAGCTGGGTTCCAGGTGAGTCTCTCGCAAAGACAAATTTGTCTGCAAATGAGTGTATTTTGCTAGTAAAATCTGATCTCTACATCAATACGCAGAGTGGAGTCAGCAAAGCCAAAAAGCATTTAAATCAAATCTGCAGCTACATGGATCAGTTTCTTCTCAAACTTTGGTCCAAATACAAAAAAACTGAATTATCTAGCCCAACGACCGTAATGTCACCAGGTTGTTCAGAAAAATGCCGATTTACGCCAAAATAATGGTACAACGAGAGCATCCTACTTAGTGCATCAATGCAATGAAAGTTATACTTTAGTCTCTCCTTTTTGACGGCTCTGTTCACACGAAATGCTTCAGAAGTAAGCGTGTGACGATCTGCACGCTTCTTGCCCATGACAGGTTCAAGAATAGGTCAAATTAGTTGCGAAACAGAGGATATCAAACATCGGAGTGCTGCAAGCAGAGGTGGCAGAGGGGCATGAAAGCGATAACAGAATGTCTAGTAATAAATAATGGTAATCGTTCAGCCGTAACACTTCTTCAGTCGGTACGAAACACGGACCTTCAGGTGAGTAGGTTCACACCCTAACCACTGAGCAATCTCGGGATCAAGAAGTCCGGGCACCACTTGTGTGAGGTGTCTTCCGAAAACGGGTCCGCATGACCCTCCCGATCATAGTTGGAGATGCTTAAAGGTATGGTGTGCTCTTGTTAGTTTCCACGTAGGGTGTCTGAACGAGTGTCCGGAGAGACGAAACTGAAGCACGAACCTGCAAGGCTCGGGCCGCATTCGCTAATTTGGGACACTTATGGCGTCAGAATGGTTTATCCCTGAATCTGAAGGGACGTGTGTATCAAGCTACAGTACGGACTGTTTCGTTGTATGGCTGTGAGACTTGGCCTATTCAAGCGGCGAAAATGAGACGTCTTCAGGTGTTCGACAATCGTAGTCTCAAGACCATAGCGCAGGTGGGTTGGTGTCGGCGAATCCGTAACGAGGCAGTTAGAAAGCGTGTTTTCGGCTGTGTAACGGGTACTTCCATTGAAGAATGTGTCCAGCACTAGAAGCTGTGTTGACTGGAACATGTGTTGTGTATGCCGAACCATCGTTTGCCGAAAAGAGTGCTGTCTTCCATGCCCAATTCAGAGTGGCGTAAACAGAGAGGTGGCCAACCCTTGACTTGGCAGAGAAGTACGAAGGAGATCACGAAATGCTTGGGTGCTGTCGGTGCTACTCGCCATCCAGAGTGGGGACCGCGTGATCCTCACTGCGCCTGGTTGGAGACATTACAAGTATGGCTGCCAACCGATGTCAGTGGCGTTCTTGTTGTTAGTTTCTATCCAGATTACCTGAGTGAGTATCTGGAGGTGTAGGTACCTCGGAATGATTGTGGTAAGCTATCACTAAGTCACTCCCGTGTCCACATTTACTCTTTTCTTTACAATAAGGCTTTCAGATGAATCATGGTTGTACGGCAGTAAAGCATTGGTGTTTAACTCTGATGTCATGCTGTCGATGCTGTTGTTGAGGCAAAATGCACTTCTAATGTTTCGATTATACTGTCCAACCTTTCATGAGTGGCTTTGTCCGGTTTTAAGGTACCGAAATAGTGGCACAGACAATCACTGTGGCGGTTAAAGGAGCTAAACGTGGAAATAAGTATAGGTGAAACAGAAAACTACAAAGAGAAAGTGGAATACCTTGACAAATGCATCTACTCGATTGTAGTGCGCGATCAACTCGGAGTCATCCCAAACGAGTTCGGGATTATTCAGAAGTGTTGGGTCATCAAATGAGGGAGGCCATATTTGCTGTTTGGTGAAGCCGCCATTCACACACTCGCCCGAAGGAACTCCGGACATTCGGCCCGACAGTTTTTAGGCGGCTGAAAATAGCGAGAGGGAATTTATGTGAACGTGAAATTGCGCAGAGTAATAGATCTGCATCCATACAGCCCAAAAGCAAGCAAATAAACAATGGCATCGACCACCTCTGTTAAACTTTGAGTACACGCTAAAGATTGTAATTATAATCTTTGTTTACTAACAGCACAATGAGGCCCGTTAGGGGGAGGGGCGAGATAGCCCATTGGTTAAAACGCGAATTTATTGACCGAAAAGTCCGTGGTTTGAACCCGACCTCTGCATCTTTACTTCCCTTGTCTAGGTTTGGGCAACCTGGCAGTGTCCAAGCCTTCATGCTTCCCTCTGGTGGCATGGAATTTAGGCACCAAAAGGGTGTTTCGGCTGATGAACGAAAAAGGCTCAACTGCTCATAGTGAATTAAATCCAGTGACGACCGATTTCACTTTGATCATTGACCCACCACTTGAAGTATTTTCACTGAAGTCTAACGTCTCTGTTGAAACTCGCTTGTGGAACTCCGCCAGGGACATTAAATATGCTGATGATATTGCTCCACTTGGACCGGGTCGCTCACACAGACATTTCTTCGGTCGCACTATTTGACAAGCGCTGCTCAAGTAATGACATAAGGCTGGGTCAATGCAAACCTGAACCGCACTTCTGCTATCCAGCAAATGAAGACAATCGGAAAATTCAATTATGTTGGTTTCGATAGTCTGGAAAAAGAGCAAGAGGCCGGGCCTTTGCCCGGCATAACCTCGCCAACATTACACTCAAGGAGTGACGCTGAGTAGACTGCGTGTTCCGTACGCCCGAAAACCCACTCGCCCAAATAGATCTAGTCGATCAGTGATACGCAAATTAGAATCCGCCCGAATGTGACTGGTCTATAATTTGGAAAATCGCATGATAGTCCTGGGGACCTATTTCAGTCATAGGAACAACCACCGCCTCTCTAGAAGGGGGACCGCGTGCAAATCACACACAAGATTAGTGACATCTACAACCCCGTAAACGGTGGCACTTCGGTAGTGAAGCTATCGTCACTTCAGCGCCCCTACCGCCCACTCAAAATTCCATGAGAAGCCGGTGGATCGGTTAGGCAGTTGCCTTCAAGGTGCGGCTATCCTGCATCACTTTCCCTATTTTAGATTAAATAAACCGCACAAACAGTAGCGGAACAAGCCCGAAACTCACAAACTGAGGTAAACTGGATCTGATATTAGGGGCAGACGAGACCATCGCACGCAATTGATCATATTCTAACTGCCGCTATAATACATGAAAAGTGAGTACCAAACCCATTTATGGATGAGAATACGTAGGTCGAGAGCTGGATGAGGTTGAGTCACGTTCAGTCGTTGGAGTAGAGAGCCGCACGTGATTTTCGGGCCGATCGGCAGACGTGCATCGAAAAATTACGACAAGCGAACGAGTTGGTATGACTTCCAATGCTAACCCTACTTTGTAGTGGATCATGAACCTCACGTTTCCACTGGATTCATCGATTAAAGAGCTTGAGTAAGTTCACTACCACTGAAGTCAGTGACTCAAGGTGATAACGGAATCGAAATGCGTTCACAGTGTAGTACTCATTTGAACGGACAGGGATACTTATTAAACACTGTATCATGATTATGAAATTTTACTCTCAGGGTTAGGAATGCTACTTATTTCAAAGGAGGCGCCATACAGTGCCGCGAAACCAAATACTGTGAGAACAGGAAAATAATTTCAGGTGGTTTGGCCTTTTGTTAGAGTGGTCACAGATTGGTACTGAAGTGTTTTGGCTATTATGGGACTCCTGAACACGATGCCTTAATACTTATAATAACGACAATAATCGTCGGTGCCTGGGTACCATGATAACCGAAAGAAGCGCGAGGACTGAGACATTGCCGCGTTCCCCAAGCCTAGACAAGAGTAGTCGAGATGCAGAGGATGAGTTCGGACCACGGAGCTTCCGGTCACAAAGTTCACCCATTGACCAATGAGCTGTCTCCATGCTTCACTTCAGCACTTTTGCGTTGAAGGCTAACAGATCAGCTGACGTGTGGGTTTTAATTCGATTGCGATCTACCTATGATGATCGTACAAACAACGGCTCATTCTTCCACGTGAACTGATCTGTTGACATCTTTTTCATCAAAGTCGTTCACTGTAGCACGCTGTTTAATACAACTGACGAATTAAAGATGTTATGAAGCGGCCAACGACCACAACGTTGTTTGGATCAGAGATATGAACGAGGACCAAGAATGAATGACAAGGCGTCCGTTAGTTAGCGAATATACACTCATCTGCAAACTAATTTGGTTTTTGGCGAGTCACGCGGAACCCAGCTGAATCTTACGTTTGTGATGTTTCCGGGCAACTGAATGTGCTGCACCAGGCCGCCTCATGTTTCAGTCGCTACAGTGTTCGAGATATCGCGATACATGTATATTTGTAATGGACTAATCAGAAGGTTGCTGAAAATCCATCGACAGCCCAAGACCGGTTTCGCCCTACTTGGGGCTCATCAGGTAGGCGCTGTCCTTGAGTCTCCGTCAACCTTATGTTCTACTTGAAACCAAATTGCCGTTAGTTGTCATGAGAGAAATCTACGAGCGCGACCGTCAACTCTATTATTCGATCGCGAGAAATCTGCCATTCTGGGGCTCTCGAAATGATGGAATCTCAGGTATAAGGTTCTCAAGCACGGAAGTCGCCGAAACCGCTATGAAGACACCAAACACCTGGAGATGCCGAAACTTTGAGCGGGTACACAAACTACCTCCATCCAAACAAGACGCCTAAGGCCGAGACGCTAGACACCTACCCCAGCTGGGTTTGTGGTTTGTCTAAGTGCTGGCGTCCACTGCAATCCACAAGAAAGTGCAACATAAGGGAACGGGACGTCAGCAAACGCACAAGGCTAATTCATGATTTCCCAGGACATCTAGGCAATGTGAGACACGCACGCATGCATAAGGTAGGAGAGGACAGATATGAAAGACCTAGTCGACTGGATTGAATGTGACCCAATGGGTGCGTTCACTACACTACGCTGGAGAATCACCACGGAATTTGGCGATGTGAGCTTGGTAACACCAGCCGAGTGTCTCGATGGACATTTATTCATTATGAAGCCATTTTACTTCACAAGTGAGACAATCAACTCAAAGGGGAAGTGGTTGAAAAGAAAGCTAAGACCCTGGAGACCAAAGGCATTGTGATCATTCGGGCTGGCGAAATCGACCCAAACTCGTTTTCCTGTCACTTAGAGGCACTGCGTTATGGTCAGCAACAAAGGGAAGAACCCACAGCTTAGGCTGCTGCTGGCTCCATCGAGTCGAATGGGGTCAAATACGAGCTAATGTTGCGACCAGGGGGTGAGTCCGGGAACACCGAGTGAATCCGAATGAGATAAGGTGTTTTCATGCATGCAGTGCATACATCTGGCGCACCATCCGTCGTACATCACTAGGGAGAGTCGGGATATTTCACAAGTTCCAGACCGAAGGCAGCTGAGTCAAGATCTTCCGTCCAGACCCTCAGTTTGGAATATGAGGTCAGCCAGTTGGGCATGAGTTGCCCTCGTCATGCAATGGCCTGCAAGACGCGGTGGCCAAGACGGAGAACCGATACACCCACCTTAATTGATCACCGTTGTTATGCTCCGAAGACACACCTAGCATTGAGTCAACGTGCTGCGTTCTTACGCTACCGTGCACCACGATTATTCTTCTTCGATATAGAACCATCACGAAAATGCAGGGTTGGCGGACAGGCAAATTGTGACTATTCACGCTATCCTTACACCCACCCGGCACCAGCACCGCATCAAGCTTGGTGGTACCCACCAGACACCGGAGGAATCTGACGTTCAAAGACTCAGACCACAGGTTCAAGAGTCACACTTGGTGTTGCAATGTCCAGAGCGTGACTTGAAAAGGTACAGTTGCCGAAGAATCTCGGCGCAACGGAAACTAGTCAAGCATCCTATCCAAATATATCCGTAGTCTGCCGACGTGCACACTCTGCCAACATAACCGCAAAATTGCTACTTGTCATGCAGTTTTACATTCTTGTACCACGTGACAGTGACCGGGAGAAGCTATTGAATGCCCGACAACCACTACCAACCCGGGAAAAACTCATTGAAGGGTCACGAAGGTTTGTCTGAAAATCGGCCAAAAGCATACTGTCTCGGTAGACGAAAATAATTGGCCAAAACTGATGGAAAACGCCGCTGTTATAACATGTTCCCCAATAATATTTAATCTACTAAGCACCGAGTTCGATTCAATTCAATTTATCAGCTATCAACCGTGTGCCGTAGGCACATTGGTTCCATCTTCTACAATTTCGATCACCGGAAAGTGGGAGTGCGGGAAATGCAAGCCGTGGAGGCAAAGGCATGCTCGGTTTGTTCAGAAATCCTGAAGGCGTTAGCTTTGATGCACGAGCGCCACTGACTGCGCGATTAGGCCATTTCTGCACTAACCATAAGTGAGTGGAGTAAAATAACGATCCCGGATCACATGAATCACAAGCCAACAAAATCAAACGCAACACATCGTTAAATCGTCCAAACAACATTTGTTCACACAACAAGAGAAGTTGGAGCACTGCTCGGATAACGACAATAGTTATATTTTTCCCGTCCTCCAAAAAAATAAATGCTGCTTCAGAATAATTGAAGGATAGTATACAGTGGGTAACTGACTGGGAACGTGCGCAAGCAAAGATCAAATGCATTTGAAAAATCGCACCAAAACGGGGGGTTCGATCCGATTCGGATAGCCGTGACAAACATAATAACCGCCAAACACTACTGATAATCTGAGCAATAAGCGTTGTCACGTAACACAAAGAGTCAGTAGTCAACTTGAGGTAGAACGGCTAGTGCCTTGCGTGATACCAGTCGTAACAGCATCTTTGATAGTCGCTACAACCGCTCGGGTTGGTGACTGGCTAGGAGCAGAACTGCTGACCACGTGAGATCGCGGTCGACCAACACGGACAAGAGGAGATAGAGGTACTGGAGTGGAACCGTCGTTGTGTGCAGAGTCGTCAAACAGTCTTTGCTTGAAAGCGGAGGAAGTAACACTCAGGAATACTTGTTTTTTCGCGGCAGTGTAGGCGTTTGGTGTACGGGTAGAATGAGGTGTACGTCTGTAAGGTGTGACTGGTAGTCGGGGTATGGCACGTCGTCGGAGCGACAATCGACTAAGCGATGCCGGTGTTAGTTGAGTGGGGCTCGAAGGAGCTGATTTGGAAACAAAGGGAGCTGCAGCGGAAAAGTGCATGAAGAGCAGGAATACAAATGGAGAACACATACAGAGAATGTAGGCCGGTTAGTGAACCGTTAAACAAGACGACGATACACTACTTACGTAATATCGTTGTGGGAAGGGATACCGTACGATTCAATATCGAAAGCCCCTTAGTAAAGTAAAGTTAATAAAAAATCAATAGCCTGTTTGTGTTCTACAGGGTTCGAGTAGGACTGAATATGCGAAAGCGTGGCCTGAAATAAACAGCTGGGATGTATACCACCAACCAGATAGAATGGAGGCAAAGATTAACCCTTCGGTCAACCTTCTTGAAGTGACCGAAATGTTGAGTAATAGGAAACTCCAGTTCGAGACGTTACGTTCTTTCCCAAGTAGTAAACTGACCAATAATCATTCATCTATGGCGCCACTTCAGTAGAGAGCTTCTACTCAACTCGAAAGAAGCATGAGGGATGCCAGGTTCCCGTTGTTCAGCCCTTTCGGTATCCAGCTGCCACGCCACCACCCGAAAGAGGGTTGAGATACTGCCAGGTTGCCGAAGTTTAAATAGGAGCAGTCGAGATGCATAGCTCGGGTTCGAACCACAGACATTCCAGTCAGTAAGTCCGCGCCTTAACCACTGGCCTCAAGGCTAGAGAACGGCGATCGAGGGAACCAGGTTTGAGTTCAGATCACGGATCTTCCGGTTTCGCCCCAAGCCGGTCAACCGACAAGCAAGGGCACACAAGGGAGAACATTATACAAATCAGACCTGATGGAGAACAAATAACCCTGATCGAGAATAAACAGTTATGCTTAACAACATCGTGTTATAGCCGAATTAGAATCCTGTGATTAAATTCCCATCTGTCCTAATAGTAAAAAAATTCTTTACCTTACTAATTCTGAGGAAGCAGACACCGAAAAATGGCAAATACGTTTACGTGTAAATGTTCCTCACCTTTAGGACGGCGATTAGTATAACCTAACTCTGAAAGGGATGGAGATCCCACCCTTTTCGTTGTCAGTTTGCACTGATCGGGCGAAAGAGCGCATTCGACCAGTTTGACAGGTGACGTCGGACTACTGTGACATTCGGTAAGCTCCTCACGACGATGCCTACCAGTACCGTTTTCCCCACCTTCGGACATCAATAGAACACCTGCTTCAAAAGACAGCTGATCAGCGACCTCCGTATCCATGATGATATTGGGTACCAGAGCGACAGTATCCGTCGTCAACCGAATACACTCTTCCTC
This sequence comes from Opisthorchis viverrini, assembly GCF_000715545.1. Lineage (NCBI taxonomy): Eukaryota > Metazoa > Platyhelminthes > Trematoda > Opisthorchiida > Opisthorchiidae > Opisthorchis > Opisthorchis viverrini. Next base: position 208,413 of record NW_008751955.1, read on the forward strand.
CAGCAAACTGCTTGGATCCGTAACGCCTTTTGCTGCAAGTTTTTCTTTGTTCGGTCCCGGCTGAGGAGAACCTATGGATTCGTAGTTGCGCCTTCTGCTGATATGCTGTATCGGAGTAAGTCGAAAATTCGGATCTTCCGTTGATTTAGGTGGCTAGCGAAAAAAGAACGACCGGAAACTGATCGAAATAAACTGCCGTATTGTTCGTGCGGAACATTTTAAGCACCTTTGGTTCTCACCTGACAACAAACGCTCACCCATGGTTGGCGCCTTGGGTTAAGCAAAGGGGGACCTGGGGTCGTACGGGCTAGCGGACTAGCTGGACAAAAGTAGCATAAAATCAGACAAGGTCATCCATGTTTTTCACAATAGCTACGAAATTGGCACTCATGAAGCATATAAATCTGTTACGAAGAGCGCAGGTGAGAAGTTCGACTTCCGATTGAGTAGATTTGGACAGGACGAAGTACTCCTAGTTTATAATTATCACTTGTAGGAAAAATACAGGTAACATCGTCTATGACAGCCACAAAGGGTGTGATTCCGAGTACTAACCGGTGGTCAGATTGCTGAGAAATCCGGAGAAATGCGCCAAACTACTTGAATTTATGTACGCCATGCGTATAATTAAGGCAGGCGACTGCTTGACAGTGTGAAGTTTAAGCCTGAGCACTGAGCAACAAAATAATGCCATATCAACCAGATGAGGTTCAAATAAGACCAAATGGGCAGCAAGACCAACACTGAGCAAAAAATAATGCCATATCAACCAGATGAGGTTCAAATAAGACCAAATGGGCAGCAAGACCAATCCGTTTCTATTTTGAGACAAACGCATGAACGAAGTAAGATACGCGGGTGCTCCAGATGCTGCAGCGGGAGGTTAGGTTTAGTCGAGTCATCTAAGAAGACATAATCAGTGTAACGACAAGGTGCATTCGCGTTACGTGCTCTAAAGAGATGAATTTATACCTGATAGTGTACTTTACTCGACCACCTCGATGAGGGCCGTTTGCGAGTCCACCACAAACGTTCAAACGAATGGCCCTGGTGCGTATCAAAGTTGGACACAAGCTACGTTTCCATCGACCGTTCCGAATCAACTTACTGTGCACTTTAAGGGTCGTTCTCCCCTCATATCGTGACCAGACACCACAGAGGCGCGGAATGCCGTGGAGTAAGAGACCCACAACTAATGATCCGCCGACCAATACCAAGTTGTATAGAATATAATTAGCTCCGTTTCCGATATTTGGACCCAACTGAGTACTTTAATTAAATAACTATTGCTCCCCGATTTGCTTGCACATTGACTTTAGCGAACATTCCTTCACTCACAACCATCCTAAATAGCTAAGATACTTAATTTCTAACAGCTCCGTTTCGCTAGCCAGATAACCGAATACGATGAAAGTGATAAGGTGTCCATGGTCAACAATTCGAGAGGGTAAATTTCTCCATGTATCGATCGGTTTGTACATTGTACCCTTGGAACAGTAATGCTAGCAACGAAACGGGTTGGTACGGAAGTGATTTGGTATGTAATTTAAACGTACACGTCAAGCCTGCTACGACTACAGCATGCTACCAACGGAACGGTCACGTAAAGTACAAGGCCAGACACTGGGCACCTAACCCCCCCCCCGGTGAGAACAGGCATCATGTAGGAAGGAACACGTTGCTGAAAATCCTAGCGAAAAACACGCATTTCCGTTTCTGCCCTTAGCCACCGGAATTTTCAACCGGAATACTGAATCACGAAAGGCCGATTTCCGGGATAGACAAAGCTAAAATCTGAAACGCAAATAGTACAGAAAAAAATTGCAACAACTCCTTTCCCCAACCAAGGCATTGTATGAGCATTTGGTTACCACCGATTCCCGGCACAACGGCCATTTCGGAACGGATGTGATTCTATCGTATGTCGCAGAGATTTTCGCCGGTAAAAGGAGACACCAATAACATCTAACAAAACAAACCTGTTGCGCAGCGGGTATAGTTGGATGGACCAACAAATAGCGCTATCATCTGCCACTCCCAATGAAAGGTTGGTATCCGCACAACAGTAAAAAACCGTAAAGATTGACACATACGGATATAACAGCTACCCAACAATTTAACCGATTCGTTGCTCGTTGCAATTCGTACTGTTCCTGTCAAAGGTAACTAGCATCAGTCGCAGAAGCACGTAACGCAGTACCGGTGCACTTGGTAACTCAGTACCACTGGAGTTGCAGCTGTAGCGATCATCATCATTATTATCTGTAAGAACCGCGTACTTGTCTTACAGTGGTTGTAGCTGCCACAACTTTGTCTATCGATGATTTGGAGAGGTAGGGTAGGTAGCTGAGCATCAGAGGTGGGAACTGATAAATTGAGGCGCAAACAAAGGTCTGTCATAGGACTTTTTACTGGGGGGTTTGGAAAGGAGCTGTGCGTTGAAGGCAATAGCTTGGATGCACGATCACCATTGAGGGCGCGACTGGGCCATATCTGACAGTGTCTCCAACCAATCATGTGACCCGTCAAGGGGTCCCCATCCAGGGAGACGGCAATGACCAGCGTAGCTGAGTTTGCTGGTAATGGCTTTCGTACTTCGCTGCCAAGTCATTGTTTAACCTCCTCTGGCTCGTTTCCACCCTTCCCGTTGAGCGAAAAGAATTTCTCGAGGAATTCGGTCGACTGGCATACGGAGCACATGGCCAATACTACACAACCGAACAGACATCAAGTGGATAGAAAGTGCCCCACTCCCCTGAAAGTGGCGCGCGATGAGCAAGAGGAGGTATTCGGCGACTCCTGGGGAGTGGCTGAGGAATACTGTTGATCTGGCTTGGCCTCTCTCCGGGGTAATATGTCTCAAAAAGATTAATGTACTGTGAGAGAACATGTAATGACAAAATCCTTGAAGAAAACCTATATAACCGTGGCACCACAGGTAACAGTATGAAGGCAGTGAAGCCCTTAAGTCATGAAATAAACAGAGGCGAGCGAGGGCCGTAGTCAGACTTTGGATAACTCGCAGTGGGCCGGAAACACCAGTCGATGGGAATATTATGGTGCTTGAGCGATAGTGTGTATTACTGGTGTATTCTTGTCAATAATGATGATGGCGACGACGGGAATATTCAGCAACGTTTGGGGCGAAAAGCTTAATAACCCGACATGCGTTGACAAACAAAAAGTGCTGCCAACCCATCGAAAAAAGGAAAGAAATCATTCAGCTGTAGCACCCTTCGGTGCGTAGCTGCCAAGCCACCAGAAGGAACCGTGAGAGCTTGGATACTGCCAGGTCACCTGAGCCAAGACAGGGGAAGTCGAGAGGCAAAGGTCGGGTTCGATTCATGGACCTTCCGGTCAGTAAATTCGCGCTCATAACCACTTGAGCGATCTCGCCCCAACCCATGTGTGATCAGGCTTTAATTTCCGGCAGAAGATAGAACCTTTCACATACATGCGCGTAAAGTCTTGATGGAAATTCGTTCATCCAACTACGTCACCGATTTTTTGTTATTTTCGACGAATTGAAACAGCGAGTGGTTATTAACAAATAGAAGAACTAACCTGAATGATCATGTCCGAATCCAACGGTAGCGATACACCATGGCAGGAAAGTGGGCCTGCCATGAATGGGGATGGGGCAGGAAGAGATACCTCATCACAGGCGATTGGGGCTGCAAGCCCTGAGTCTGGAAATAAAACACGTCCAGTAGGTGCTGAACCTAAATTTGCTGGGGTCGAAGACATGACAAATTTTGGGGAGTCAATGATGGAATACTCGACAGATTCAGTGGAATATTCCGGGGTAGAGGTGGGAACGATGACCGTAGTTTTAGCCGAATCAACTACGGGTGATCTGTTTTTCTTTCCTTTCCACAGTGTCCGACTGCCGGACTTTTGACAAACTCGGAGAGGGGAGACGAATCGGACGTGATCGGAATGCACACTGGCCTTGGCCGCTGCAGCAATGGGACTACCCTCCTTGGGAAGCACTGACGAAGACGGACCGTCGCCTGATGGGCGCAGTTCCGAAACAGGGGACTGGGTGGTTTTTTCATCGGTTTCTTCGTTGACCTACAACACCAAATAAATGCATTGTATATCACGGTTAAATAAATCTTAAAAAAGCTTGGTGAAGGTCCACAGTAGAGCGACTTGGCTCACAAGGTGTCGCCAAAACAGCCTCAAGTGTAACGAAAAAACGTACTCTTATATAAGCGGTTTAATAACTGTTGATGGACCGGGAATCGGGACGGCAACATGTTTAGTCAAAAGCTACCACCTTAACCTTCAAGCCATTTCAATCAGAACCGGTGAAGCATACAGTTCCTTAATACCTGTTAACAAAAAACATTTCGAGGAAGGGGGCTGACACGGGGTAGCTAAACAGTAAAAAGAGATGAAGAACAGCGAAAATATAGGCATCCCATTCCGGATCCACCATAAACAGAAAGGCAGTTTCCTAGCTGTGTCGACTATGATTTCTCACATCACTTTTCTTCCCTTCAACTAGAACGCTTTAGAGAGTGGAGTCCACTTGAACCGACCTGTGCTTGGCTGAGGACACTAAAAGATCTGGTCATATGCCGAGACCAGCAGCGCACATGCGGTCAGGGTCTGCTCAAATTGTCTGGCTGAGCGTCGGGTGTATGGGCACTACAGAGTATCATCTAAAGAAATTGAGTTACCTTCATGGAAGTGCAGCACAGATGTTTTGCTTTGGTATTGGAGTCGAGAACGAAAAGCAAGGAAACTAGGAAAATCGTGACGGTCTCAGTCCAGCTTTACGAACAAATCGTTTCCCAAGAAAAATTCACTTGATCCAATGATGCCGTGAACTGTGAACAACTAGACAGCTGGTCCTGTTAACGGTAAAGGGGTCACCGGTAATCAAAATCCACTAGTTTCATATCGTGTTTTGGTAAGTTTTAGGCACATTTCGACGTTAAAAAATTTAACCCCAATCGCCAAACTCTAAAACCGACATGTGAATTACGAAGAACTGGAAGTCACTCGGCCAGACTACAGGACTCTAGGCTTTTGACTGCTTCATCAAGCTACCGATCAGTAAGCACAAGCTAGAAGGCCACCACAAACGAGTCTTGTGTACGGGTGTGCCGCATGACCGATTTCTGTGATAACTGAATATTCCTTGTTGTTCCGTATTACCCAATCCGAAATAGCCACACGCCTACGTATCTACAAACGAAAAATCTGCACACTTTGGAAGAGTCATTTCACTGGTTCCGCGGCATTCATTTAAACGAAACAAAGAGAACTGAGGCCATAAACCACTTGATACACTTGATACCTTATGAGTAGTGCATTCGCGATATCTCGAATATCGTAGCGACTGAAACACGAGGAGGCCTGGTGTACCACATTCAGTTGCCTGGAAAAATTACAAACGAGAGATTCACCTGGGATCCAGGTGAGTGTCTCTCGAAGAACCATATTAGTTTGCAAATGAGCGCATATTCGCTAATTTCGTGCAATTCGGTTTCAAGTACAACGTAACGTTGACGGGAACCCGGGGACTGCGCCTACCTGATGAGCCCCAAGAAGGGCGAAACCAGTCGTAGGCTGTCGAAGAGTTTTGAGCAACCTTATGAGTAGTGCATTGCCAGCATACACTTGATACACCAGTTCGTCCGAGAAGAATGAATACTATTAAGATTGCTTAAAATTATTTGACAGCCGACGACCAGTTTCGTCTTTTTAGGGGCTCATCAGCTAACCGCAGTCCCCAAGTTTCCGTCAACCCAATGTTCTACTTGAACGCAAATTGTGCGCAAATGCGAAATACATTCATCTGCACCAACTGGAACGTGACAAGGCATTTGTAAAGCACATTCAGCTGAAGGATATCATAATCGAAATTCACCTGAGATTCAGTTGAGTCCATCGTAAAAAAACTAAATTGGTATGCAAATGAGTGTAGCTGAAGAACCTCTTGCAGTTTCGGTTCAAGTAGAACATGAGGTTAGCGGAAACTCGGGAACAGCGCCTACCTGATGAGCCCCAAAAAGAGCGGAACAGGTCGTGTGCTGTCGAAGAGTTCTCAGTAAGCTGAACCTTATGAGTAGTATTACTTCGAGAAGATATACTGCGATATCTCGGATATCCTGCAAACTGAGACATAAGACTGTCTCTTTGTAGCATAATCAATTGAAGAATACCATAAACAAGAGGTTCAGCTGGGAATCAGTTGAGTCATCCGCTGAACCCACGTGAGTGTGCTTCGGGAATTTCGTACAATTTGGGTTCAACAAAGAGAAAAGGTTGACGAAAACTCGGGGACAACGCCTACTTGAAGAACCTCAAGAAAGGTGAAATGGTCGTGGGTTCTCGGAGAGTTTTGAGCAACCTTACGAGTAGCGTTCGTCCAATAAAACCCCCAACTTGTCTATGTGCCTCCAGAATGCGGTTCACGAGTGCCGTTAAAGTCTCTTGCAACGGATCTGTGGCATTAGCTGGTTTATTTGAAAGAGAATCAAAGCCGAATGTGTAAGGAGGATCCGGTGCTGAAACCCAAATTCAATGTTTGTATCAATCTGCATCGAATGGCGTCAAATCAGAGTTATCGAAGAATGCCCATGTTGTGACATCTTATGCTAACAAACTTGCTCTTATTCAGCGTCACATAAGTATGTAGCCTTAGTTCTTTCCGAGAGAAAATTACGGCAGACAAGACTGTACGGTTGGTTTGTTCTTTCGGCACTGCGCATTCTCGGATAGGAACAGCTCCCATGGCATACGGATAAGTTCCTATGGAAATCATAAGCTTGCGAATAACCGTTCTGATAGGAATTTAGTGCTCACACGACTATCAAACTGTAAGTGGCTCAGAAGAGATAGTTCACATGAGTGAAACTTTTATATGAAAAACTGTCACTCGGGGAGTCAGCTAATATGTTACCACGTGATGAGGTTTCTGTGATTGAAGGATGGAGTAGCGCTATGTCCTGTCTAAGTACGGGCTAATCACAATGTTGATCAACCACTCGTGGCCGAACGGTTAAACCTTCAGATTAATAGCCGGGAGGTCGCGGGTGCGAGATTCCCTGTAGTTTCCTGAGACGGATACTGCTTGTGGTTCCAAATAAGAATAAGACAGCTGCACATTGCTTCTCGGCTTTTCAGCACAGATTAGCTTTTACAGGACAAAATCTCAGTTGAAAATTACCAAATCTCCTTAACCTATCATTGATGCAGTAGTGTCCAGAAATGGGACAAAGAGAGCTTATCAAACATAGCATTCCTGAAGCGATGAAACGGAATGTAGAAACACGAATTGGCCAAAGTGATGAGAATATCTATTTCTGTAATATTGTTGAGAAACTCAAACCCTTGCACGAAAGACAAACGGGGTTACGAGGTAATCTCACCTGTTTGAGAACTCGTTGAATATGGGCTTTGACTTGTTCTTGTGGAAACTCGGTCCGCCCATTGGGATTGTGACATTGCTCGGCGACACAAGAACAGGGGAACGAGGCTCGATCAACCTGTAAAAGTGATACGTCGAGTAGGATTAGACGCATGTTTTAAAAAACTTCATGCCACAATGCTAGGTTGATGAGCGCCAAAATTGTCACCAATGTAGATTATGATAAGAACATTATTTACCGTGTTCTGCAGGACAACAGAGTACAGAAACAACCGGTGGACAGGCATACCAGACTAGAGAATCCCAGAGCATGAAAGATACAACAGTCAGGCCAACCAACTTGTAAATATGAATCCGCGTGTCCAAATGCCTAATGTGGTCACCTCTAGTAGGATCTAAAAACCTGATGAAGCGCTGGACGGACTATTGCCAAACAGTAAAATAACAGACGCGAGACATCGTTCAGCTGTAACACCCTCTCGGTGTCTAGCAGCCACACCATCCGAAGGAAGTACAAGGGTTGAAATACCGTCAGATTGCCCAATCCTAGACAGTAGCGGCTGAGATGCAGAGTTTAGTTCGAGCCATGCAGCTTCGCAACTAAATCACTGAGTGATTTCGAACAAACTGACAAATGAATCGAATGGCATCGAATGATGAGAAAAACGTACGATACGGCGTCTTCTATAAAACCAAAGCAACAGGTTAGAATGATAAGATGGATTGATTTCTCGGTGTAACCCAGCACAGAGAACTGCCTGTGAGGAGACTGGAGTGACAATACAGCCCTGAAAGTTGGGCTCAAGTAATCTAAGGTATAAACCATAACCCCACCCCCCATTCAGCCATCACGACTGCTGGAACACAAAGAGTCACAGTCCACGCAAATGGGTGAAGCGATCCATTCACAACCCGTTGGGAAAGAATAGTGAAAAGACATAGTGATGCCAGTGGTACACACGAACACCCAAGAAGTGAAACAGCAGGGCATACTAAAGAGGCCCGCCTAATACAGCTCACTGAGAACTCCGACCTCCATATAGTGATTTTCCGGAATCTGTTTGCCGATGTACCCACCCGGCTTATTGCAGTCTTCGATGGTTAGCCACTGAAAGACCTTGGGTCAGTTTGTCTTTTTTCAGGCAGATACGAAAAGTATTGAGAGAAGGGGGTGAGAAGTAGAGACCATCAGCCACGTTTTCATACTGCACGGTCTTTCTACGCGTTTCCCGGTCTCCTGATACTGAGGTTCGCAACTAGGAGAACATATGATAAAAAGCTAAGATATGTTTGAAATAAGCAAGCTCAGAGAATCCAATCATGCATGATTTTACATCCAAAGTTGAGTCTTTTATGAATGAAGAAAAGAAGCGACACTCACTTGGCACTGGACACCATCTTCTATACAAGAACATCTACCGGGGGTGCACGGATAACGCGGGCCACACTCGCAACCGACACGAGAACGGGTGGCGCGCATCTGCAAACAAACCTCACGCTCAGATTCGTCCAACCGTAGGACGCCTGGACGGGAGAGAGGGGAGGGGGAAAGTACCCAGAGTAAAGAGCACAGGTGAGGAGTGATCCTTAGGCATGTGACATCTATAGCAGCAACATCATTTCTGTCTGGGAAAAGCAAAAATGTGCAGACGGGACCAAACGAGGCAACCGATAGTGAGCAACATCCCATAATTAAAAAAATACGAGTGATAGTAGAGTCAACGTTGTAATAGGCGAGTGTATTTTCAGAGCGGGACATGCGCTAACACGTCGATGAGTCCCAACTTCAGATCAGATGTCTTTTTGAAAAAAGCAACGATACTGGGTATCTGCTTGTCCTCCAAACGCTCCGTGGCTGTATGCTCCACTGGTTCCGGTTAAGACAGTACCAGGTAACAGGATGCGCACGTTCCCCTTGAAAGTTAGCGGTTGCAACGCAAAAAAAGCGTTCGGCTGTAGCACTCTTCCGGTGCCTAGCTGCTATGCCACCCGAAGGAAGCACGAGGGTTTGGATACTGCCAGGTTGCCCACGCCTAGACAGGGGAATTCGAGAGACGGAGGTCGGATTCGAACCACGGACCTTCCGGTCAGTAAATTCGCGCTCTAACCACTTGGGCTATCTTGCAATGCATGAAACGACTATCGCAGTCGGCTCAGGGAGCATCTATAACAAATTTGATTTCTCCAACTGGACGTTCAAGTAGTCATCCAGAATAGTGAAAAGTGTACGGGGGCCATCCGAAGATTATAAGGGACTCAACGGCCTGGTGACACAGTTTACTGCCCGAAAAATCCAATCCAGTGCATCATCCAGGGTCATACTCAACATACTGCAATCCATCATTGAGTCATTCCGCAAAAATCTTGTACCAAGATAGGGTTAGTCCAGCTAGTAGTTTCGTCCAGCGACGATAGGAGTAAACGGATAGCCACGCAACTGGTTCTTCATATGGCCCACCACAGTTGACTCAGATCTCGGTAACTTAAACATTGTTCCAGGCCCAAGGTACTGCCTATTAAAATAAAACAAAAGAGGCATGTACCAAACTTCAGAACTCTTCCACGTTGTAGATTTCAGTGACCACAAAAATCGTTCAGCTGTAACACCCATTCGGTGCCTAGCTAACATGCCGCCTGAAGGAAACATGAGGGCCGGGATACTGTCAAGTTGCCCGAGCCCAGACAAGGGAAGTCGAGAGGCGGAGGTCGGGTTCGAACCACAGACCTTCCGGTTAGTAGATTCGCGCCCTAACCACTGAGCCATCCCGTCCCAGTGACCACAATTCCTGTCAAAGTGAACAACAGGTATCCCTTGCTAAAATTGACTCCCTACTCCACCAGTCTATGTTAAGTCTCGGAAAGGCCTATACAAGAACCCACCCCGGTCACACATTTCAAACTTGGAAAGGATGTATATTTTCTAAGTTCCACTACCGCAGTATACGGTGGTCCTGATGCATCCATGGAGTGAGAATCGCCCTCAGTCCTATTGGTTAAGAGCGCCTTGGTGGATCGGATACCCATAGAAAGCCATGTTATGTTGTAATATTGTGTGGTTCACTCGGCGTAAACGTAGCTCCAAGCGGTTAAAGGTGCCTGATCACAATGTCACCAGACGAGTTAATAGAATGTTAGGGTCACGCTTAAAATCAAACAGTCTTGTGCTGTTCAGTGTTGCGCACAGTGGCACTAGGATGGACAACTATGTCTTACCACCTGCGCATTTGGGCCAGGCAAGCTTTCTGCAATCAAGTGGGTCAGACGATTGAATAATTGGTTCCGGGCAGGGTCCCTTAAGAAAGCCATAGTAATCGCTGCCTCGCGGTCCAGAATTTAGAGTCCGAGGCTAGAAGGGACCCGAACAAAAACCTACATTCTCTAACTGCCTAGTGAGTCGAACTTTTAAGTCGAAGGATCGAAGCGGGCTATGTTAATCAAACCCCCTCCTTCGACCAGAAGTATCAGTCGCCCTTCAAGCTTTTCGTTCAGCGGACGTCACCCACACTCCCTCCCCGGCCATTGAATGATGCACAGAGGCCAGCCTATCTGCCAATCGCTTAACCACTATTTCGTTTGTAAGCTACCGCCTGTTATATACTGACGTTGTGTTTTAACTTTTTACTCGCTATTCGTTAAACTAACTGTGTTTCCCAATGTTTTAGCTGATGTACTGAAATTGTTAGAATATTAAAGTCAATCATTCGGCAATCCTCGTTCTCTATTTCTGACACAATCATTCGAGTGCGTAACACCGCGCAGCAGAATAAACTAAAATAACTCCTCACTAAACTCTACTTGCAGCCTTCAATGTCCGTAGGGGGCGAGATGGCCGAAGTGGTTAGAGCGCGGATTTACTAACCTGAAGGTCCGCGGTTCGAATCCGACCTCCGCCACTCGACTTCCCCTGTCTAGGCTTGGGCAACCTGGCAGTATCCCAGCCCTCGTGCTCCCTTCGGGTGGCATGGCAGCTAGGCACCGGAAGGGTGCTACAGCTGAACGCTTTTCTTTTTTTTTCTTTTCAATGTCCGTACTCAGTGTCACATTGGCCAAAAGCCACTTCTACATAAGACCTTGTTTGTCCTCTCTGTTGACATATGTTGTCTCTGGAAGACGGATACCCGACTTTGGCCGTGCACTCAAATGATTTGAGTACGAGCTCAAGTGGCCTATATTTCATTCTTCGGGTACCTGGTGATCCTGACGCAGTGGATCGTGGTATCTAAGGTGTAGGAGTTGAATCCATTCTCCAGGCTGAAAGCACTTTACTGGGCTGGATTCCAGCAAACAGTTGCCTTTGCGTTGTACGCATGTGGAGTTCAATTTAGATGCATAGAGGTCAATGCGGTAAACTGTTTCTTTGTAGTATCAACATACGCCCCAAAAGACTAGTTCTGAATGTTAGGACGAGTTATGTGGTAACTGCTTCGGTCAGTGGGGAGGGATACAGTCATCTTGGCAGGTGATATGAACGCACAAGTTGGACGACTAAGCCCGGAAGAAGCACAGTTAGGTGGTAAATTTGAAGTCGATGCCAAGCGTACGGACAATGGAAAACGACTTCAGTTGTGTGCTGATCATCGTCTGCTCCGGATCGGCATGAACGTTCCGCACAAGCGATAACATGGAGTAACTTGGAGGCCAGCAAACACAACGGACTGTTGGATCATGTGGCTATCAGTTACCGATGGGGAGCTTCAATCAAACATTAACATTCTTTTTGGGAGTACTAAGAAACGAACAGAAAACCAGTGAAACGCGGTGCCTCGACCGTCATCTTATTCTTCAAAAAAGAGCACAAGAACGTCATGTGAAAAGCATGGTGGCACCAGCCTGGTATTCGTCCGGACCGAAGATGCATCGACCAAAACTTTGTCTTGGGTCAAGTCCTTAAACAGCGACACTTTCAAACGTCTCAAGTTGGACGTTTTTCTTTATCTGAAGGCTCCTTTCGATTCTATCGGTCGCCAGACAATTAGCGAGGTCTGGCGATCAAAGGTGGTAATTCCAAATCTATATCCCTCATGAGTACTGTACACGAACTTCTGTAGACGGGTACGAATATAGCTTCAATCAAAGATTAACATTCTTTTTGGGAGTACTAAGAAACGAACAGAAAACCAGTGAAACGCGGTGCCTCGACCGTCATCTTATTCTTCAAAAAAGAGCACAAGAACGTCATGTGAAAAGCATGGTGGCACCAGCCTGGTATTCGTCCGGACCGAAGATGCATCGACCAAAACTTTGTCTTGGGTCAAGTCCTTAAACAGCGACACTTTCAAACGTCTCAAGTTGGACGTTTTTCTTTATCTGAAGGCTCCTTTCGATTCTATCGGTCGCCAGACACTTAGCGAGGTCTGGCGATCAAAGGTGGTAATTCCAAATCTATATCCCTCATGAGTACTGTACACGAACTTCTGTAGACGGGTACGAATATATAACAACTTTTCGCGTGAGTTTACCATGTCCAGTGGTGTAAGGGAATGTGACTTTCAAACAATTCCTCTTGAACTTTGTTATTGAAAACTAGTTCCCCTTCCTGGAGAAATGCGGCACCTGACGTGTAGCACTTGAAGCGCAAAACCAAAAGGAGAGGCTGCCTTATCAGGTCCTTGTTTAAGCTGGGTTCAAATTACATCTCACCACTCCACACATGTCCCTTTCCACTGGAAGGGTGAATACGACCTATCACAGCATCACAGAAACTGCACACGTATGTGCGGTTTTCGACTTTTCATAATTCACAGCTCTTAAATTTTATTGATAACGAGCACGCAAAAAACTGATTGCATATGCCCAGCATGGGGCCGGTTGCCCTAATTTGATGCGGTAACTGTATAACAGACCTCAGCCGTGACGTCTGTCGGATAGCCCCTTGACCTGATTCATCATCCTTTTTTTGGTATGGGGGTACAGTGAAGTACCAAACGAAGCAAATGTTCACGAAGGTCGCATTCCCTTGGTTGTTTTGCACCTCAGAGGTCCACCAATTCACCTTGACTAGGTGTGTTTAAGCTATGTATAGCCTGAAGAAGTGTATTGCTAGTGTTCTGCACTGTATGTAATAGTTGTTTAAGGGGCGACTGGGTGATAAACGGAAGTGGCCTCAGGTTTCTTGCGTGCTCATTGTCAAAGGAATTTGAGCGTTGTGAATCTTGGATGTTGTTTCCGAAGCTGACCATATCTGCGTCGAACTAGATGAAGAGGTTGTGTAGTCATCGATATGGCAGCTGTCCTATCTGAAAGCCCTGTACAATCTGTGGCTTAGTGAGTTGTTCAGTCACACAAGCTATAAAACGTGGAAAACCACACGTACGTGTACAGTTTCTGTGATCCTGCCATAGGGCGTATTCACCCTTCAAGTGGAAAGTGGCTTGTGACGAGTGGTGAGGTGGAATTTGAACCTAGATAAGACCGACACCCCTTTCAGTCTTGTGCCCCATGTGCCATACGCCAGATACCACAGTCCTCCAGAAGAAATTTTAATTATCAATAACAATCACGGAGAAATGATGCTCATAAAACGTTTGCTTTACGTCATGTTCTCCAACACCGATGTAGATACCGTGAACCAACCCCTGCTTGTCTTGTCAGCGCAACGTTTTAACTTACAGCATCGCACAGACTGCGCCAAAAAACGGGATGTCGGTGGTGAAAAACGACAATATCTTCACCGTTCGGCGACTGCCGGAAATGTTGAATTCTGGGGCTTCTGTGATCTTGTCCAACATCACGGCAACGGCCCTACCACCTCTTCTGTTAGAAACAAAGATGAGTTTAAGAGTCTGTTCCGTGTCCATAAATGTGAGTATATAAGTGAAGGCATCCGTACCATGCTATTCTGGATGAAAAATACGGGCATTTCCTTCACTCCTCCAGCAAAAACATGCAATAATTCTTCGATCGTCAGAAACATCTGGACGAGCCCCTTTGGGTATTCTAAATGGTAGTTTGTTTTGAAACTAAATAAAATTACTGCTGTACACTGTCGACTCGTTGCGAAGAGTCAGCAAACGCTCCGTCGGTGACTGCATCCGCACCGTTTAAGCCGATTCGACTTCATTCCCTTCAAACAGATTATCCTCTCCACTTGTTGTGTGTGGCACAACAGTATAATAGATCCTCAGTTGCTTCAAAAACGTAATGGAGTAATCAAATCAACCAGGTGTTAACTAATTCTAAGTGTGACCGAAACTTATTGACTGAAAACGCCCATGATCGACCAACAGATGCATCTACGGATCGACTAAGTCACATTGTAACTAATGGATATATTTATTTTCAAGACTTACCTGATTCGCGCAACAGGCGAATCCGTGCGTTCGCATTGATTGGGAGTAGTTTCCTGCGGCTTCTGGGGCTATGTACAGCTTTGGAACGGTTTACCGCAGGCATCTGATCTAGAGACGTCTCGGAATCAGTGTCTAGACCCTCTGCATTAACGAAAGAAGCGGAGTTGAACAAAGATTCGTCTAAGTTGGCTAGAACACGTCTAGGGGATGGAGGTGAAAGACAAGGCGGCGGGGGTGTCGCTTGAGCAACAGAGAATCTGGGGCTATCTGACAAGGGCGTGACATCACATGTGGTTGGGCGATCGTTGAAAAACTGAGGCGATAGCGGTGGAGGAGAAGGAAAATTAGGAATCCTGCATGAGTCACCCGGATTCAATCTAGTCTCCTCGAATCGGTTACTTTTACATGCAGGTGGATTATTCTTACGCAAACGCGCAGAAAGAGAAGTTCCACCACCCATTGCGCGCGACCTCTGTGCAAGCATTCGCAATCGCTTCCGTCTTAAGCGCAAAAGAAGTTGATGGTGATGAACATCATATCGGGAGACACAGAAGTGTTGCCGTGCCATTCCTAGGGAACACCACCCCGTGTCTGGAACCGAGGAGAAACCTTGCTCCCTCGCAAAGGAATAAACCGTCACACCAGAAAAGCTGACATTCCGCTTTTTAATCTGCGCATTACGTAGTACACCATGCCTTGGCTTCTGATCACATTGTCCAGATACATCAGTATCATGGGCTGATCTGCGAGAATCCCTTGAAGCACCGTGGAGCCCTATGGAGCAATTCCGGGCTGCAAATCCCAGATGAGCAGTCGATTCCATGCAGTCCTCAATTTGAACAGTAGTGTCGGTCGCGCCTGGTGCGTAACAGAGCATTTCCGAAAAATAATCCGGTCGCACACAAGCTAAACACGATTATTGTATTGGAGTTTACTCGACAGTGACTGTACGGATGAGGAAAAATGCCACCCATCTACCATTTTTCGACGGGCAAAGCAAAACGGGCAAAATCAAATCCGTTCTTAGGACAAACGCCAATTAAAACAAACCAAATGATGGCTCCCGGGTGAACCCAAGTCAGCTCGACAGGTTAACTATGAAATTCTCGCTGTTTTTCACTAACAGATTAAGTTGCGGTCTGTTTAAACACCCAAATAGTTGCGCATCTGGTGACTTTCAAGGGTTCCAAGTAATGTCATGGATTCACGGATTCGTACACAGGATCGAAGCTTTCGCCCAAGTTTCCATGGTGGGTTTTGTTCTTTTCGTTCATCGGCTACCGTTCGCCTGGAACGCACAAGCGAAAAAGAGGTACAGTACTCCCCATTAAGTTATCAGCACGGAGTGTTAAGCTCGCCAGCGCGAGGACTCGCACAAAAACTGTCTAATAGTCCTTTGAGTTCTAAATGGAGCGAGGAAAGTAATCCCACGCAGCAACTACTCGAAATGAGAAAAATTTCGCCCGATGAAAGTGTGATCTCTGAGCTTGAAAATGTTCCTACGAGATTCTTGCGAACTCATGTGGAAGGAGAATCACAGATTCACAGATTGGTGCGCGAGGTCAACGCTTCTGTCCAAACTTTCCGGCTTATGTTTAGCGACCGCCGACTGTCTGAAAGGTGCAGGCGAAAACGGTGCACCGTCGCTTTTTGTGTTCTTAACTTTGAACATTGAGGTTGCCAGTGTGAGGACTCACATAAAAGAGCATGTAGAAATGATTTGGTCCCAGGTGCCGCACGGGTAACTTTCGGAGGAGGGTCATTAAGCACAGCAACAACCCGACATGAGAAGAACTGCTACCTAAAAAATATGTTCGCTCGATCTTGAAATCCTCACTGCGATGCCACCGCGCGGACTGGTCTGGTCAATGGTGGAAAAAACATCCGCCTTACCTTGTTCAAGGAGGATGCGAGTAACAGATTCCAATGGAAGTGTGGATGGTTTAGGGGAGGAGTTACGCTAAGTAAATACACATTTAACAGTCGACGCGTAAGTTGGCTAATAATTTTTGTGCCACTTCGTTGGAGAGGCTCAGCAAGAGTTGCGCCCCTCGAGCCCCGGTAAAAATTGGTTGTCCTTTTCGAGGAGTGAGTGACAAAATCATGCTTTAATAGGGCTAGATTTTCTAATACTTTATAGCACCCTCTGTTTTATCTAATGGCCCATTCTTCACGTGCGCAACAGAGGGGTTTGCAGGGTCTTCTGTGAACAGCGTGCGGTAGCACATTTTGTAACTCGGAGAAAAGGTTCCGTGCAGTGCCCACTGTTCTGCGGCACTGACACGCATTTAGGGGACACTAACTTAGGAACTCTGATACTTCCGGTCATCAAAGAAGCGTGGACGTGGGCTTGAAGTTTCATCCCGGAGTTTGTTGTCGTGGGCACGTTACAGGAGTTATCCTAAATGGGAGGTATAAAGGACTTCGATAGAACCTTCGCGGAAGTGTGCGGTAATCCCACTTTCTCACGGAGCGATCGTTACTTCAAGAATCTTGGGTGCAGTTTATCAGGCTTAAACGCGATGAAAGTTTGTCTGACGCAGAAGTTCACGGCTACACTCCTCTGCGGAGAGCAAATTTCCTGGATTTTGTTCCTCGTTCCGCCATGCTAAGATTGTGCACATTGCGGTCAAAGTGCACCTAGTTACTTGCCATTAGGCAAGCCTCACTTATCGTCATTTCGTTACTCGCTAACTTTCTGCATATAACACATTTCTTTGGCATCCAGCAGGTCCTGTAAGGTGAACATGTCAGTACTTTTTCGTGGGGCAATCAGGTCAGCAGGCAAAGCTGATGGATTTTGAGAAGATTTTCCGTGGAAGATAATTAAGTAACACTATGTAGCTGTACATTTCTGGTCACTCCCTGTTCTCAGTGGAGCTCCCGTGGGATGATTCACCAACTCTAGTCTTCGGATTTTTTACATGTGAGGGCCAACGTGTTTTTAGTCGGAATGACCTGAACCCTTAGCGCTTTATAAAACAATATGAGCAAGGTGAAAAAAGTCCTTTGATGGCACACTCAAATTTGGCCGTTTTTCATGATTATTAAACGACTATTTGTATTAGATCTGATGTATGCGTGATTAGAATTCTGCATGGACGAAGCGGAATATGAGGCGCTTCGTGATGAATCATCCAATCACATAATAATAATAATGTTTATTCGCAACTTGTGGGTGGCATACCGTCTGGCATGATCGTATGTTTACGGTCAGAATGGAGCACATTGGGGGGTTGTGGGGGTGCGGATTGCACAAGAAGAGGCAATGTCATAACCAGTGGGGAATATCCGATAAAATAGTAATAATAAGTTTCTCTCCCTACCTGTTGGTAACAATGGGCATGAGGCCAGACTAGTTAAAAAACATGGCCAACTGGCATGAACTAAAGATGAAAACCATTGCTGGCCATGTGTGACCTTGGGAGGTTAGGTAAATGGCCGGGGTCAAAACAGGCAAAAATGGAGATGGAGATGGAATAATTCAAATTGGGAGCACATTGCGAGTTTTGTCTCAAAAATGTGGTTTAATCTGAGAGTTAGCAGACTCACCGGTTGCACGGTTGTAGGGAACTCACATGCAGGGGAAATGTTGGATGGGGGCAAGTCGCTAATACATGGGGCAACCCGCATACGGGTTTGAAATTGTGGCGAAGGCAAGCCGAAATTGCAGCAGAAAAACCAGGCTAGCCATATCTGAGTGAAAATTCATCGGGTACGGAAGGGCTCATCCCAGAGACGGGGCCGAATGAAAAATTTGCTCGCAGTTGTGACTACAAACTTGGGCGGGCGAGGGGAAGCGGTCGAGATTCTGGAGAATATAGTTGCGGGAGAGCCATCTGACTTGTTATGACAGTGCCATGCCATCATCACACTGACATGCTTCAGTTTGTGGACAGCCCCGTAGCGGTTATCAAGGGTCCCGCGATCGGAGAAGGGATACACAGTTCCGTGGCAGCTGGTTCTGGGTGAGACGGAAATTAACACACGGAGTCATGCAGATGTAGGCTCATGGATAATTTCCCTTTCGTTGGAGGACCGTGTGAGTGTAGACCGGGCACCAACCAGTTTGAATGAATAACAGTTCTCAGGGGCGTTTGAGCAATTGCAGTCGAGGATTGAAACTTGGGAAGAGGGACGATGAGAAAGAAATATAAATAAAGCAGTAGCGTGGGAGGCATAAGATACAGCGGTGTCAATGGAAAAAAATCCTAAAGGGGATGACAGCAAGCAAAATGGACCCAAGAAATGTGAACATGTTTAGCTGATCCAGAAGCCCAATACTAGTTGGGCCAGAGTAGGTGCCTAGTTTTAGGAAGGTGAAAACTTTGTCGTCGAGGTGGCTAGCAGGGAGGCTAGTTGCTGGACTAATTGAGAAAGAGCTTACAGAAACATCATGGCATAGGTTCCTTGTTGTGCAGAAAAAAGGGCTAATGTGAACAGTGACAGTAGACAAGATAAAAGCAACAGCTTCCCAGGTGATTGATAAGAATCGTAGCTTAACTGAAGCTTACTACGTCAATCTAACAGGAAAGTAAGACTAAGGATCACCGGCCGCCGAGTCCCTGCTGTCAACTCCAGAAAACGAATGGTGCATGGCGAAAAAAACCGTCCATTACGTGCTAGCTGTGACTGATTGTAATCAAGAAATGATAAGTTGCCAGCATCTTGTGCATATGATCGCTCTAAATGACATGAGAGAAGAACGTGTGTGCTATGTTTGGATGATGAAGCCGACTATGGGTGGCCTGACCCCACTGAGACGCAGGTGGCAACTCCTTGCACGCCGACGTTAGCCGTGAGCCTCACACGGAACCGTCAGCCTACCCAATACATAAATGTTTTCTACTTTTTTATTATTTTTTTAAAAAAAACGGAAGGACAGTTGTCATACGCCTGTATTTCTTAGTGTTGTGAGACAAGTTACAACCGGAGCAAGACCAATCCACCGTACGGAAGGCCCCAGGTTTTTGATAATTCTACATATATGTCTGAACCTTTTATCCCCTCTGATTTTTGGGCATTTAGTCGAGCCTTTTTAATATCTGTCAGCTCCTAAAGAGATTGCTTGACATGCACAATTACGTTAATTATGGGCCTGTTGGTTGCATTAATTTCATTTACTAGCAGATTCAAAAGCGGGTTTTGTGTAAAATCTTACCACCTCTTGGAGTCTTTTGGGAAAAATACTATATGCTTGAATTAGTACCATTCTGGATAGACTTATGCGGTAATCTTTTGCGCACAATCTGGTTTTATACCTGACTTGAGGGAAAGGATCTCATTACTAACCAATAGTGTTGCGGGCCCGCGTTTCATGCTGCAATTGAGGAGACAGTTCATTGCTTAACTATTTCAACTGAGGCACTGTCATACCATTCCCAGCAGCCAGTCAGCGAACCGGTAAATCAGACACTGTATGCAGAGGTGAGCGCAGAGTGGCCCATTATCAAGGCTTCTTTATATTTTCAAATCAACACTAGTGAGTCGTAACGGCATGTTTTATTATAGCTTTACGACCCGATTTTATCTAATCCTGACGAAAAGTTCGCAGGTGGTGTCAACCAGCACACTCCTTCTTTTGCTGCCATGTGGTTACAAAACTTTGCCTTTGGATACGCACTTAAATTAGGTTTGCACAAGGCGCAAATCGTTGCCACTATTATATGTGCAGAGGGGCAATAATAGCCTTTGCTAACGACATTGATTTTTCATGATTTTATGCAGGGGATTACGGTGATGTCGCTTTACAGGAATATGCTGTTGATGTTTTGACTGTGTTTCCAAGCCGGCTGCATCTAGTAGGGAATCAGACCTTGCAGCTTCTCAGCAACTTGAAGCAACAAGCACGGTTATACGTGAATATTAGGAAGTGGAGATAGTTTATCGGGAATTTCGGCCCTCAAGAAATAAGTTACCCCCCCTCTGAATTGGAAAAGGCACTTCCCTCCTTACTTTTGAATTGTTGCGTGCTTACGAAAACCTAAGCGTATTATAACGGGAGGCTTTCCAGTTCAAGGCACTTGGTGTCTCTGAAAGTTCACTCATTTTTAAACGAATAACTGGGACCATGGCGAACCGAAACAGGCATCCATAATAAGCACAGCATCTACAAAGATCTCACCAAAGATATCACATCGGTTTTGGATAAATCCTTTCTGGCTTGCACCTAATAGCCAACATTTCTAGCAGCTTCGCATTTCCGACCTCTAAAGATTGCTTTGTTGTCGCCGTATGTCTGTCATTTGCCCCTTATTAGTGGTTTTGTCGACGGTTGAGCGTTTCCCTCATTTTGGTCGAATTTTACCGGTTCAAACTAATTATTTTTCAGGTTAGCCTATTTTGAGCGTTTGGTCCTAGCGTGTATCGTGCTTGGCCCACAGACCCATGACCGGAGGGGGCAATATAACTTAGTGCTATTGCATATGTATTTATAAGAAGGCTAGTCATATGTTCACCAGTGACTTGGGACAAAATTCTGAATCTGTGGCATGTCATTTGGCGTGCAATTTGTTTCAGGAAAATTTTCCAAGGCTGTCATTATAACTTGACTATGATCCACTGAGGTTTGGTTCCACCGGTGCATACCGAAATAGGTCTGTTCAGCAAAGGCGGTGACCCACTGCCCAGGATAAGTGATTGATCTTAAACAACCAGGGAACGATGTCCTTTCAAAAACTCCGCAAACGTCAGTGGGGAATTAGCTAGCCGGACACTTGAGGTTGCAGGTTGGTTTATGCCCAAGCACCCCGGGCCTAGCTCCATCGCTTTCACAGGAGGTCATGATTTTAGCCTTCGATTATTCTACTCTACGCATTAAATGTTCGTCATTACAGTCATATTGGGTACCATTCAACATAATTTCTCTATTAGCACGCGATGGTGGTTAGGCATTTAGCGGAAGGCATCCCATATATCCGTCTTTAAAATGGCATTTTCATCGTGTTGACGTTGACTCCAATTTCCTTTTTCTTCATGCTATCGCAGGTTTATAAATTCTTGCCACATTTGTTGTATTCCGCTTGCGTTTTGGCCGACAGATATTTCAACGTTCCCAAGGTTTTGTTGGGAACAGGCTGAAAGTTATCCATCCAGACATCGTGCGCCGTGTGCGCTAAAGCCCACTACAGCACGCTGGGCCGTGTTGGTTATTTATTAGTAGGTGGCAACAAAATTTAAAAAGTCCGCGAGCGCGACGGACCAACTATGGCTAAACAGTGATGTTTGAGTGGAACCGCTCGTTGCGAGCGATCTTTCTCTGAGTACAACCGCCTACCACAGCTCTTTTGTCAACAGCGACGTTATTAGGGTCGTTGATGAGACCAGAAGACTTAATAGAGAAGAGAACGAAAAGCGTGAGCCGACATTCGCTCATGCCGTTCCTGAATTGCGTTCATAACTCCCACCGCAGTAAGCATCTCAGTTGTACTGGAAGTGGACCTGGGGCAAGTGGGCTTTGGTGGGTCACCGGGTGAGCGATTGGTTATTTATTAGTGGGTAGCAACAAAATTTAAAAAGTCCGCGAGCGCGACGGACCGACTCTGGCTAAACAGTGATGTTTGAGTGGAACCGCTCGTTGCGAGCGATCTTTCTCTGAGTACAACCGCCTACCACAGCTCTTTTGTCAACAGCGACGTTATTAGGGTCGTTGATGAGACCAGAAGACTTAATAGAGAAGAGAACGAAAAGCGTGAGCCGACATTCGCTCATGCCGTTCCTGAATTGCGTTCATAACTCCCACCGCACGTAAGCATCTCAGTTGTACTGGAAGTGGACCTGGGGCAAGTGGGCTTTGGTGGGTCACCGGGTGAGCGATGTGGTCTTTGGCGCCAGTTGGTAGTTGTTTTAACGTGACCTTTTCTGCAGATTTTTGTTTCCCATATGAATATTAGCTTGCCTTCCGCAGTCGTGTGAGCCTCTGTATTCCGACCTCGACTAGGAGGAGTCGTAGATGTTTGAGCCACTGTGCAGCTGCAGTCACGCAGATAGGGCAGTTACGTCCTCGTTCAGGTGGTCGATTGTTCTTGGGTGTTATACCTGTTGCCGCATGAGTGCTGATCTATGTTCTACATCAAAAGGGTATTACTTCCTATTTGTCGCGTACCGGGACTTGCCAACAGTTGCTTCGTAGCTGAGGTCTGGGGTGTACGCCTCCGTAGATGGAGCAGATTTTCTGAGTTGAGCGATATAATTCTCCAGTAAGGGAATTCCTCCGGTGGTGAATATATCGTCCCCATCTTTGCTCAAGTGAGACTCGGTCGTTGAGTTTCTTAGTGTGCAAGGAGGTCTACCCTGATTAAAAAAATGTAGTACCTCCGAACCACGCTTAATGCAACATCCGAGTGCGAGTGTGACGTTGCAAGCAGTATACAGAGGTAGCAAATATAGATCTGATTTGGGCCTGTATACCCGTCGCAAGCTGGATGGGCACGGTGAGCATACATGTATTGATGCGTGTTTTTTACACCAGTGTGTTCGTGCTTCTACCGCTCGGCGGTGTCTATGTAGGTCTTTTTTCAAATCGCGGCACTTGTATTCCTCGGCACTGTCAGCCTAACATGCTCCACAGATTGTGTCAAAATTTTCTTCCTTCTACCCTCCAGATTACTTACAAGTTCTTCTGATTCGGTAGTCCCAGTATGTGAAAACCAACATCATCCGCGCATCTATTACGCATAAAAAAACTGCTGATGTGGGCTGGAGGCCGCACAGGTTGCGGACTGATGAGCAGGTCCGAGGTGGCACGTGATATCCCATTACGGTCGAATTTTTTTCATATGAAGCGTCAGTGGTCGCGTGCCGTGGTAAGTAATCTATATGGGCCCGCATGGTATTGTTCATATACATTTACAAATACAAGCGCCATACATCGGCAAGCCTCAACCAGGATTGGGACCCTACCCAATTTGGACAGTCTCACATGTAACGCACAAAACGCTTGAGAAATTTCCCCCACCCAATCTCCCCGAATTTAACCGCATAAATTCAAATGTCCCGCCCAATCCTGCCTGCTATTCGTTGACATTGAGTTATTATCGCATCACCCCGTCTCTATCCCATCCATCAAAACATCGAGTTGCACAAACTATGAACATGCTCTTGGTTCCTCAAATGACCCGTATTATCATTTGTTTAAATTCATACTATCGGCACTTTTCGAACTGGTTTCTCACGCTTAATACTCTTCTCCGTGTTTGTTGTGGGTCTAATTGCCGGTCGATAACTGTCAAAGTTTGTTGTACAATGATTTATTGATGTTTTTGTCATATAGTACAGGACATTTTCGTCGGGATCGTTTTCGTTTTGAATTCGGATCCATTCTTCGGTGCTCGTTGCTCGACTTAGCGATTTTATCGCTTACAGTACTTGACAAGACAGCAGTTTTCGTGAATTTCGTCGAAAATGCCAATAACAAGGAGCGGCGTATTAAATGAGAAGAACCGTGGAGAAGAAGATACGCAGACGGCAGGCAACTGATTCATGATACGCGTTCTTGTGTGGGCTCTTCGGCTGGGTCTAGAGATAGCAGGCGTAGCAGGAGATCTGAGTCAGCCTTATTATTAGCTGAGTTAAAGTGAAGTCAGCTATAGAAAGTGTTGGAAATGCAGGCAGTTAGGGACGAGTAGGACCGTCGGATCCAGCTAATGAAAGCTGATAACGACGTAGTAGCTGCTCGTTGAATGCACACCCTCTCCTGCTCCGAGGCTGAGTCACATGGCGATAATGAGTTGATTTCGGCGCCCTCAAGAGTGGCGATTTACCCTGAGGAATGCCACAGGCAACATGAACTTGGACTGTCATATCGCGAGCCTAAGTCTGATGCTAATAATGTTCCATTTGCAACCACATCCAAATCGGTTGTCATGCCATGTGGGATAACCCCACCAAGGGATATCCCTTAGGGAAGCCCTCCCCCTAAGCGCAAGGGGTGTACGGCTGGTAATCGTACGCTAGCCCCTTTGATTTCTTTGTTGGACCTCCTCAGAGTCGAATTGACTAAATTCGACGGTAGTTCGCACGATTATTTGAAGTTCATTCGTCAGTTTGAGTTCTATGTTGAATTGAGAACGGCTGATGATGGGCAGAGGTTACTTTGCTTGCTGCATTTCCGTGGAGGGAGAGCGCGCGTGGCCATCGAAAAGTGCACGGTACCTCCACCACCAGAAGCCTATTGACGTGCCCGCCAAATTCTGAGTAGGCTGTTTGGCAGGTCTCATTGTGTAGTCCGATCGTTATTAGATGGGCTGCACGAAAGGTTTGAGGCGTTCTCGGCTTCTCCAGCTGATTTGCTACAGCTTACAACAGAACTAAAGAATTGCGAAATAGCCTTGAAACAAATGGGTTATGAGGCCGACCTGAACTTCTTGTCGACTCTTGAACGGTTGGTTCGCTGTCTGCCAAACCATTCCAGCAGAAGTGGGCCGAATACGTCGATAGTGTAACGAGGGATGAACGTGGACCGATGTTTGGAGATCTTCGTAACTTCATGGATATCAGAGCAAGGACATCCAATAGCAGGTTTGGCACGATAGCCGACCAAACCAACAAGTGTCGCGCGGCCCAGACAGTCCAGCCCAAGAAACCTATCAAACGGCAACATTCATTCGTTAACGCTGTTTTTAAGACACCTGAATCCTGCCCCCTTCGTAGGGAACCGCACCCATTAACGGATTGCGCAAAGGTTGCGGAGTTTGAGAGTAGTAAACGCTGGGATGTGGCTAAGGGATGTAAGGTGTGCTTCCATTGCTTGAAGGCTGAGCACCTGACCAAGACATGCAACACCAAACGCAAGTGTGGCGTGAATGAATGCAAGGCACGTCACCATTACCTGCTACACACCACGCCTGATCCTTCGCGTTCGGTACAGGGCGCCTGTAACGCAGCCAATGCACGTCAAAGATCAACAGCTTTCGGCTTGCTCCCAGTCCGCATTAGGGGACCTTCAGGCGAGCTGGCTGTCTACGCCTTGTTAGACAGTGGCTCCGATACTGCCCTGGTGAGCCACGACGTGTTGCAAAAACTGGGCATCACGCTACACCCATCACAATTGACTATCAAGACCGTAAGTGGTATATGTCTATCCGAATCTTGCGTGGAGAACTTAGAAATCGGATCCCTGTTAGACAGCACTTGGGACAATGGTGAGAAAGCGTTCGTTGTGCCTAGAATTATGCCGTCCGTTAACGTCGAATCTCGTGTAGCACTGGCAAGGTGCTATGTGCATTTGGACGACCTCCCTACGATCGACATACCACGCAAGTATGTTGCAATTTTGATAGAATGTGACGTGCCAGACGCACATTGGGTACTGGACCAGCGGCTTGGTGCACGTAAACAGCCGTTTGGATTGAAAACGTCCTCCGATGGACTATTTTAGGTCCAACGGGGGATGAACAGGCGTGTCACCTTTCTGTAAATTGCTTATCTCGGGAAGATACGAACATCCTGCAACAACTGAATCGGCTATACAGTGACAAGCTTGCAGATGTTAACCGGCTTAATTTAGCCTCGTTTCCCGAAGATAAGCGCGTTTTGGAGTTCGTAAAAGCAAATGTTCGTGTGACTGATAGTCAGCTCGTTATCCCATTGCCATTGATGTACGATATCAGTTGTGCTAGTTCCGACCTGCAGATGTCAGTCATGCGACTGCAGAGTTTGAAAAGACGTTTCTTGAAGGATGTGACCTATTTCCAGCATTATAGCGCTGTGATAGAGCGCAACTTGTAGATGGGATACGCTTCGCCAGTGCCGGCACATCAGTTGAGTCCCGAGTTCCGTCCTCGGTGGTGTCTACTGTGTCACTCTGTCGTCAATCCGAAGAAGCCTGGGAAATTGAGGGTGGTGTTTGATTGTGCAGCGCAATTCAACAGGAAATCTCAAAATGACTACTACTATCAAGGTCCAGATTGGACAGCCGAGCTGATAGCAGTGCTCTTGCGTTTCAGCAAGGAGCGCGTAGCACTTTCAGCTGACATAGAACAGATGGTTATGCAAGTCCGCGTTCCGGAAAACAATAGAGGCGCCCTTCGGTTCCTATGGTGGCCGGGTAGCGATATTTCATTGGAGCCGGTGGAGTTCCAAATGAACGCGCACGTGTTTGGAGCGAAATCTTCGCCATTCTGCGCCAACTTTGCTCTGCAGCAAACTGTGGAGCTATTTGGAAATGAATATGCTCTTATAGTCTCCGAGGCGATTCGTAATAATTTCTACGTAGACGACTGTTTGTTGTCCGTCCCATCCATTGATGCCGCCAGAATGATAAGCACTCAGCTGACTGAAATGCTTCTCAAGGCAGGCTTCCATCTCAGAAAATGGGCAACTAATGCACCCGAGGCCATAAAGCACTTGTTCAGTGCCGAGCTTGCTGAGTCACCGGTAACGTTGTCGGGTTGCAACCCGGTGATGCACCCAACCCTTGGTATACAATGGGATACTTTACGAGACGAATTCTGTTTCCAATATGATATACCGAGAGGACCGCACACGAGACGCGGCATATTGTCATCTGTGTGTTCCTTTTTTGACCCACTTGGTATCATGGCACCGCTTTGCTTACCACCTAAGCAGTTGCTACAAAGGCTGTGTCAAACCGGCCTTGGATGGGACACTCCTATCGACCAGTCATGTGCAAAAGAATGGACAGATTGGGTTGACTTTGTCACCTCGCTCGGTAAAATCAGACAATCTAGGTGTATGTTCTCGGTGGACATTAGCTATCGAGGTGAAGCAGAGCTGCACCTGTTCAGCGACGCCTCAGAGATCGGATATGGGGTTGCTGCTTACGTTCGGTTCTGTGCGGGGCTTAATCGACCATGTTGTCGACTGCTTTTCGGTAAGTCGAGAGTGTCCCCCCTTAAGGCAGTATCGATCCCTCGGTTGGAGTTAACGGCGGCGGTGCTTGCGGTAAAGATATTCTGTATCATTACGAAGAGTCTGAAGGACGTATCGTTCAAATGTTATTTTTGGACGGATTCCCAGATTGTTTTGCACTACATTAACGATCGATCTTCCAGATTCACGACGTTTGTAGCAAATCGCTTGGCAATCATACATGAGTATTCCAGCACAGAGCAGTGGAGGCACGTTAAATCTTCAGATAATCCCGCAGATGTGGCATCTCGAGGTATTCGGGATAAGGCTTCCCTGGGTCGGTGGCTTGATGGGCCAGATTGGCTGCACACTAGTAATGATCTACCAATATCCCTGCCAACTGTATCGGGAGTCCCCGAAGGCATAGAATATAAACGTGCATCTAAGTGTGTTAATGCTATATGCTCAAAGGCTGAGATCGGCGTGTTGTTGAATCGCTACTCGGATTGGTTTAAACTTACGAAGGCTGTAGCTTGGTGGTTGCGGTTTTTAAAGTATCTTGAGGCAAGGTTGAAGTCATCACCTACTACTGTATCCACAGGATATCTTACAGTTCAAGAGCTCAGGATAGCGAAGTATTCAATATTGCGTATCGTGCAGTCAGAGTGCTACGCGGTGGAAATAGCGCAGATTAGGAAGTCTGGTGTGGTGCACGCAAAATCATCATTATCCAAACTCTCTCCAATCCTACTGAACGACGTACTGTGCGTTGGTGGTCGGCTCAACTATTGTGACTACCCCGCATTGAAGCATCCGCCTATTCTACCCAGCCAGCATACAGTGACCGAGTTGATCGTCATGCACTATCACAAACTTCAAGGCCATTGTGGTACTTTGGAAGTTCTCGCCAGTATAAGACAAGCATTTTGGCCTATACATGGCCATACTACTGTTAAACGAGTAATAGGGAAGTGTTTAGCATGTCGTCGCCGTCTGGCCACTGCTGAGCAACAACTCATGGCTCCATTACCCTTAGCGAGGGTCGAGAGAGGATGGCGTTGTTTCTCCTATGTCGGTATTGACTATTTCGGCCCCATGCTGACCAAGCGTGGCAGATCTATGGAGAAAAGGTACGGTTGTCTCTTTACATGCCTCCAAACTAGAGCCGTACACATTGAAATAGTACATTCCATGTCCACTGATTCGTTCATCATGTCGCTGATGCGTTTCATTGCCCGTCGTGGAAAACCTGAGGAAATATTTAGTGATAACGGTTCGAACTTTGTCGGAGCTATCGGTGAACTGCGCGAACACTTGAAATCGTGGGATCAACAGCAGATCAACGATCGTTTGTTGAAACAAGAAATTCAATGGCATTTTCAACCGCCTTCAGCGAGCCATCGTGGAGGTGTGTGGGAAAGAATGATACGTTCTGCGAGACGTGTCCTTACTGCTATCGCCTCAGAACAAGTCATCCCTGATGAGACTCTTCTAACCTTCATGTCGGAGGTGGAGAGAATACTGAACAATCGACCGATAGTGGCGCCCAGGTCGGATGTCAGGGACAAGTTAGCCTTGTCACCGAACATGTTATTACTATTAGAGGAGAACACAGGGATACCCTCCCACTGCAGCTATGCGGAAAAGTTCACTAGAAAATGGAAACATGTGAACTATCTAGCTGATGTATTCTGGAAAAGGTGGATGAAGGAATACCTACCCACTTTACAAGTCAGACAGAAGTGGTTACTGAAGACTCGTAACCTGAAAGAAGGTGATGTAGTGTTGGTAGTTAGTGATGGGGTACCAAGGGAAAAGTGGCCATTAGGCATTGTCACTTCATGTGAGGCTAGCTCAGATGGAATAGTGCGAACAGCTTCCGTGAAAACAGCAACTGGAACTATACGCCGTGACATCCGACGCTTGTGCCTGCTTGAGGGTGCTGAGTAGAGTGTAGACTTCTTGGAAACTTGGTGTAAGGCATGGAAAACGTCTGATGCCGAGAATTCCCGTAGAGGTCAGCCTTCTCTCTCCCCCCTAGACCCGTCATAGCCTAGAGCCCTACTTGAACGTATCCTCGTATCACTTTGCAACGCACCGCTTGGAGAAATTTGGTGGCCGGTGTATCGCACAAACGCTTGAAAATTTCTCCCGCCCAATCTCCCTGAACTCAACCGCGTAAATTCAAATGTCCCGCCTAATCCTGCCTTCTATTCGTTGACATTTTCTTATTATTTCGTCACCCCATCTCTATCCCATCCATAAAAACATTGCGTTGCACAAACTACGAACATGTTCTTGGTTCCTAAAATGAACCGTATTATCGCTTGTTTAAATGAATATTCTGGGCACTTTTCGAACTGGTTTCTCACGCTTGATACTTGTCTCCGTGTTTGTCGTGGGTCTAACTGTCGGTCGATAACTGTCAAGGTTTGTTGTACATTAATTGATTTATTGATATTTTGCTATACAGTACAGCACATTTTGTCGGGATCACTTTCGTTTTGAATTCGGATCCATTCTTCGGTGCTTGTTGCTCGACTTATCGATTTTGTCGCATACAGTACTTGACAAGACAACACTTTTCGTGAATTTCGTCGAAAATGCCAAGAACAAGGAGCGGTGTATTAAATGAGAAGAACCAAGGAGAAGAGGCTATACAGACAGACGGCAGGCAAGTGATTCGTGATACGCATTCTTGTATGGGCTCTACGGCTGGGTCTAGAGATAGCAGGCGTAGCAGGAGATCCGAGTCAGCCTTATTATTAGCTGAGTTGAAGCGAAGTCAGCTACAGAAAGTGTTGGAAATGCAGGCTGTTAGGGACGAGCAGGACCGTCAGATCCAGCTGATGAAAGCTGATAACGACGTAGAAGCTGCTCGTTTAATGCACACCCTCTCTTGCTCCGAGGATGAATCGCGTGCCGATGATGAGTCAATTTCTGCGCCTTCAAGGGTGGCGATTTACGCTGAGGAATGCCGCAGGCAACATGAACTTGGACTGTCATACCGCGAGCCTAAGTCTGATGCTAATAATGTTCCAGTTGCAACCACATCCAAATCAGCTGAGATACCAGTGTGGGATGACCCCGCCAAAGGGTATAGCGCCGAAGGGTGTATGGCTGGTAATCATACCCTAGCCCCTTTGGCTTCGATGGACCTCCCCAGAGTCGAATTGTCTAAATTCGACGGTAGTTCGCACGACTATTTGAAATTCATTCGTCAGTTTGAGTTCTATGTTGAGTCGAGAACGACGGATGATGGGCAGAGGTTGCTTTGCTTGCTGCATTACTGCAGAGGGAGAGCGCGCGAGGCCATCGAAGAGTGCACGGTACTTCCACCCCCGGAAGCCTATCGACGTGCTCGCCAAATTCTGAATAGGCTTTTTGGCAGGTCTCATTGTGTCGCCCGATCGTTGTTAGACGGGCTGCACGAAAAGTTTAGGGCGTTCTCGGCTTCTCCAGTTGATTTGCTACAGCTCACAATAAAACTGGAGAATTGCGAAATAGCCTTGAAACAGATGGGTTATGCGGCCGACCTGAACTCCCTGTCGACTCTCGAACGGTTGGTCCGCTGCCTGCCAATATCGCTCCAGCAGAAGTGGGCCGAATACGTCGATGGTGTAACGAAGGATGAACGTGAACCGACGTTTAGAGATCTTCGTAATTTCATGGATATCAGAGCAAGGATATCCAATAGTAGGTTTGGCACGATAGCCGATCAAACCAACAAGTGTCGCGCGGCCCAGACAACCCTGCCCAAGCAACCCGTCAAACGACAACCTTCATTCGTTAACGCTGTTTTTAAGACACCTGAATCCTGCCCTCTTTGTAGGGAACCGCACCCATTAACAGATTGCGTGAAGTTTGCGGAGTTTGAGTGTAATAAACGCTGGGATGTGGCTAAGGGGTGTAAGGTGTGCTTCCGTTGCTTGAAAGCTGGGCACATGACCAAGGCATGCAACACCGAACGCAAGTGTGGTGTAAATGAATGCAAAGCACGTCACCATTACTTGCTACACACCACGTCTGACCCTTCGCGTTCGGTGCAGGGCATCTGTAACGCTGCCAATGCACGTCAAGGATCAACAGCGTTGGGCTTGCTTCCGGTCCGCATTAAGGGACCCTTAGGCGAACTCGTTGTCTACGCGTTGTTAGACAATGGCTCCGATACTACCCTGGTGAGCCACGACGTGTTGCAAAAACTGGGCATCCCGCCACACCCATCACAATTGACTATCAAGACCATAAGTGGTACCTGCCTATCCGAATCGTGCGTGGAGAACTTGGAAATCGGATCCCTGTTAGACAGCACTTGGGTCAATATCGAGAAAGCGTTCGTTGTGCCTAGTATTATGCCGTCCGTTAACGTCGAATCTCGTGTAGCACTGGCAAGGCGCTATGCGCATTTGGACGACTTGCCTATCACCGACATACCACGCAAGTGTGTCGCAATTTTGATAGGATGTGACGTACCGGACGCACATTGGGTACTGGACCAGCGGCTTGGTGCACGTAAACAGCCGTTCGGATTGAAAACGCCCCTCGGATGGACTATCTTAGGCCCAACAGGGGGTGAACAGCGGTGTCACCTTTCCGTAAATTGCCTATCTCGGGAAGATCCAAACATCCTGCAACAACTGAATCGGCTATACAATGACGAGTTTGCAGATGTTAACTCGCTTAATTTGGCCTTGTCTCCCGAGGATAAGCGCGTTCTGGAGTTCGTACAAACAAAGGTTCGTGTGATTGATAGTCAGTTCGTTATCCCATTGCCATGGAAAGACGATATCAATTGTGCCAGTTCCAACCTGCAGATGGCAACCATGCGACTGCAGAGTTTGAAAAGGCGCTTCTTGAAGGATGCGACCTATTTCCAGCAGTATAGCGCCGTGATAGAACGCAACTTTAAGATG
Source organism: Opisthorchis viverrini (assembly GCF_000715545.1). Taxonomy (NCBI): domain Eukaryota; kingdom Metazoa; phylum Platyhelminthes; class Trematoda; order Opisthorchiida; family Opisthorchiidae; genus Opisthorchis; species Opisthorchis viverrini. The sequence continues at coordinate 240,812 of NW_008751955.1, forward strand.
GGATACGCTTCGCCAGTGCCGGCACATCAGTTGAGTCCTGAGTTCCGTCCTCGGTGGTATCTACTGTGTCACTCTGTCGTCAATCCGAAGAAGCCTGGGAAATTGAGGGTGGTGTTTGATTGTGCAGCGCAATTCAACAGGAAATCTCAAAATGACTACTACTATCAAGGTCCAGATTGGACAGCCGAGCTGATAGCAGTGCTCTTGCGTTTCAGCAAGGAGCGCGTAGCACTTTCAGCTGACATAGAACAGATGGTTATGCAAGTCCGCGTTCCGGAAAACAATAGAGGCGCCCTTCGGTTCCTATGGTGGCCGGGTAGCGATATTTCATTGGAGCCGGTGGAGTTCGAAATGAACGCGCAGGTGTTTGCAGCGAAATCTTCGCCATTCTGCGCCAAGCTCTGCAGCAAACTGTGGAGCTATTTGGAAATGACTGTGCTCTTATAGTTTTCGAGGCGATTCGTAATAATTTCTACGTAGACAACTGTTTGTTGTCCGTCCCATCCATTGATGTCACTAGAATGATATCCATTTTGTTGACAGAAACGCTCCTCAAGGCAGGCCTTCATTTCAGAAATTGGGCAACTAAAGCACCCAAAGCCATGGAGCACTTGTTCAGTGCCGAGCGTGCTTAGTCACCGGTAACGTTGTCGGGTTGCAACCCGGTCATGCACCCAACCCTTGGAATACAATGGGATACTTCACGAGACGATTTCTGTTTCCAATATGATATGCCGAGAGTACCGCACATGAGACGCAGCATACTGTCATCTGCGTGTTCCTTTTTTGACCCACTCGGTACTGTGGAACCACTTTGCTTACCACCTAAGCAATTGCTACAGAGGCTGTGTCGAACCGGCCCGGGATGGGTCACCCCTATCGACCAGTCATGTGCAAAAGAATGGACAGGTTGGGTTGACTTTGTCTCCTCGCTCGATAAAATCAGACAACCTAGGTTTATATTCTCGGTGGACGTGAGCTATTGAGGTGAAGCAGAGCTGCACCCGTTCAGCGATTCCTCAGAGACCGAATATGGGATTGCTGTTTACGTTCGGTTCTGTGCGGGCGTTAATCGATCATGTTGTAGATTGCTTTCCGGCAAGTCAAGCGTGTCCCCTCTGAAGACAGTATCGATCCCTCGGCTGGAGCTAACAGCGGCCGTGCTTGCGGTAAAGATATTTTGCATTCTTACCAAGAGTCTGAATGACATATCGTTCAAAGGTTATTTTTGGACGGATTCCCAGATTGTTTTGCACCATATTAACGATCGATCTTCTAGATTCACGACGTTTGTTGCAAGTCGCTTGGCGATCATACGTGAGTATTCTAGTAAGTGCAGTGGAGGCATGTTAACTCTTCGGATAATCCCGCAGATATGGCATCTCGGGATAAAGATCCACTGGGTCGGTGGCTTGATGGTCCAGGTTGGCAGCACACTGGTAATGGTCTACCAATATCCCTGCCAGCTGTATCGGGGTTCCCGAGGGCATAGAATATAAGCGTGCATCTAAGTGTGTTAATGCTATATGCTCAAAAGATGAGATCGGCGCTAGTGCGATTGGTTCAAACTTACGAAGGCTGTGGATTGGTGGTTGCGGTTTCTAAAGTATCTTGATGCAAGGTTGAAGTCCTCA